>NW_026716280.1:0-17594 GCF_029784015.1 Lycium ferocissimum
GTGATGCATAATTGTTTTGCGGACCGTATAATAGATCGTAGACCGAACCCGACAGGCAATTGCATCTTTTCACTTCTTACGATTTAGGGTCTTATAAATACCTCTTATAGGTTTCATATTCAAGACAGAACTCAGTCTTATTTTTCCTTAGTATTAGCTATTCATAGTTTTGAAGTCTTTTGGAGATTACAAACAATTGCAATTAAATTCTCTTCAATTCCAAGCAATCAATTGTAAGCATTATGATTTCTATTACTTCTTATTGTTCTTCTCCTTCTATGAGTAGCTAATTTCCCTTACTAGGGTTGTGAACCCAATTGATGGGTGTTTTGTGATTGGGTTTGTGATTGATATACATACAATGGATTATTAGGATTTGTTTATTCTTCATTCTTCATTCATAATTAATGGTTGCAAACATTGATTAAAGCCATAAACCTTGATTTATTTGGGAAAATAATTAGGGTTGGTAAGAATAAACAACAAGAACTCAAAGCTTTAAACTTTGTTTAATAAATTCACTTAGGAATAAGAAGAATTTACTTGACATGATTAATCGTTCTTCATAGTTACTTTCTTATATTTGGGAAAATCATAGAAAGAAATAATTTTTATTTATTGGGAAATAGTAGAGATTCATATAGAGATTAAGTGCATTCATATAATGATCCATTAGAAGTATATCAAGATCAATACCCATGATCATACACTCTATCTAATGGGGACACAACCTTAGTTTCTTTTGCCATAAATTCACAACCAAAGCAATAGTTAGCAATTAGTTACTAAAAATTCAACTTTTACCAAAATCATCGGATTAAGACATTAGACCTAAACATAGCATTCTACGACTTTAGTAATCTTTTCACACCATATTCCCTGTGGGATTCGACCCCAACCTTGTTGGGTTACTATATTTGACAACGTCCGCGTTATACCATTAATAGGCGTAATTTGAGCGTATCAAGTCCATCATAACAGCATAATGGAGCAAATCGAATATCCACCGATGAAGGATATCGTGAAAGCTCAAGATCACCCATCAAAATTCAAGCACAGCCGTATGCCGCAAATGAACGGAGCCGTAAAAGCGCCCAACAAGAATATAAAGAGGATATTGAGGAAGATGACTGATAATCACAAGGGTCAGCACGAGCAGTTGCTTATGCCATACTGGGATACCGCACCACGACCAGGACTTCAACAGGGGCAACTCCATACCTGCTGGTCTATGAAACTTAAGCAATCATACCCGCTGAAGTTGAGATACCTTTCCTGAGAATCATTCAGCAAGCGGAATTGGACAATGCCGAATGGGTCCGAGCTCGTTATGAGCAATTGGCTTTTATTGATGAGAAAAGAATTGTTGCTATTTGTCATGATCAATTATACCAGCAAAGGATTGCAAGAGCTTTCAACAAACAAGTCAGAACCAGAGTTTTTCAGATCGAGCAACTGGTGCTCAAACAGATTTTTTCACATCAAGAGGAATATGAAGGGAAGTTTGCTCCAAACTGGCAAGGGCCTTACATAATTCGCAAAGTACTCTTCGGAGGCGCGTTAGTATTGGAAGAAATGGACGATCCAGAGTGGCCGAAGCCGATCAACTCAGATGCAATCAAACGCTACTATGCATGAAGAAGGAGCTTCTCAGTTTGTAATAGTACTCATTGATTGTAATTGTTATTCCATTTGCTTGTATTAGTTGTTTCCTTTTGCTTGTAATCATTTTGCAATAGATAGGCTAAAACAAAAACATCTTTTGTAATATGAACTACGCAATAACCTCTTCACCACAGTGGGATACGTAGGCAGTCTATTTGGGACGCGGTCGCTTTATTAGTAAAAACCAAAAATCCATTATTTTGTTTCTCAACTACGTTCGACCTGAATTCCTACTGCGACAGGATGTGTAGGCGCTCTTCGAGCTCGGTCGCATCAAAGGAAAACTAAGAAAACCCCTAGGGAGCCTCAGAAATAGGACTTCACAAAGAAGAACAGACTACTGCATGCCCAACTGGGGCAAAATTTTTGAGAGAACCTAAAAAATTCGCACCGACAAGCCATTACAGGATATTCAGCTAACCCAGAACTCTAAACTGGGACAGAAATTTTGAGAAGATCCTCAAAATTTTGAGAAGACCCTCAAAATTTCTCGGAAGATTCAGTATAAGAATTGATGGATCGAGATTTAAACTGGGGCAGAATTTTTGAGAAAAGGACTCAAAAATGCCGCATGAGAAAACAAAAACCCCAGCCACGGAAGAAGAGGATCCCCTCATTCAAAACGTAGGTCATGATAGTTAAAATGCTTTTAGTTTTTCAAAATTGATATCTTTGTTGTAGCATTACAAAAATAATTTCTTTGCATAATGAAAATAGGTTTATATTTCGAATCTACGGAGCTAATGGGTTTTCGGGTCCGAAAAGCGAAGAAGCGGCCGCGCGCGCGGCGACACGGATCAACTTAAAATAGGAAAAAACTACCCATTTCTAATGCAAGTCCCTAGGACGTCGAAAGACGATCCTTTTTCTAACCTTGCTGCATGTGTAGGAAACATTTCACTAAAAAAGGTCCAGACTATTGTTGAGATCCGGTTTTCGGACTACACGACGGCTGTGAAAGATTTTAACTACCACCAAGGACAAAAGCCACAAAGGCTGAGAAAACCATAATACCATTAGGGTCAAGTATCCAGCCATGGGGGCTATGAAAGATCAAAGGCCATAAGGGCAAAACATCTAGCTATGAGGGCTATAAGGTTTTGAATGCAAAAGGGAAAATATCTGGCTGTAAGGGCTATGAAAAACTTCGAATTGCAAAAAGGTCAAAATATTAAGCCATAATTACTACAGAATGCTCGAAAATTTCCACAATGGCAAAATTTTGGGTAGAAGGGTCATGGTAAAACAATATGGCATATCCGAACAAGAGGGTCATAGTCAGGATAAAAGACGAAAGAAAGACAATTCAGCCGAAGGGGCCATATCTGTCATTCGCATCACTTCTTCTTATTTGCTGAGAGAGCCATTGCACGTTTATTTTTCTGCTACTGGGAGGGCTATTCATACAAACTGCCGAGAAGGCCTTTACATGTTTATTTTCCTGCTGCCGAGAGGGCCATTCATACAAACTGCGGAGAGGGCCATTGCACGTTTAGTTTCCTGCTGCCAAGAGGGTCATTCATACAAACTACCGAGAGGGCCATTGCACTTTATTTTTCTGCTGCCAAGAGGGTCATTCATATAAACTACCAAGAGGGACATTCATACAAACTACCAAGAGGGCCATTCATACAAACATGCCACGAGGGCTATTCATACAAACATACCAAGAGGGCCATTTATTTCAATCGCCACAAGGGCTATTCATACAAACATGCCAAGATGGCCATTTATTTCAATCGCCAAGAGGGCCATTCATATAAACATGCCAAGAAAGGCCATTTACTTCAATTGCGAAGAATGCATTTTGTTTCAATCGCCAAGAAGGCCATGCATATAAGTTACAAGACAGCAAAGCGATATAAAACCGGTCATGAGACCGCAGTATTCGCTAAAAAGACAAGACGATGTAAATCCGGTCAGATGACCGCAGTGTTCGTCATCTAAAAATCAACATTACTCAGTAGATGGAAGCAGATTGGTAGCCGCCAAGGAGCAGGCAAATCAAATCGATTCCAGACAAATTGCGGAGCAAACGTGGAACTTTCTCTTACACAGCCGGTCGAGATAGAGTGCCCATGAGAGTCAAGCTCTCTGACCAGGACTTGGAAGATCACTCCTCACCAGGCTCAGCCATACAAGATTGTTTATTGCTTATGTGCTTTATTGTTTTTTATTCCGCAACTGGTCGGACAGATACCGAAAACACATAAAGGCATTCCCACATAAGGGATACCCTTTTCCTCCGGTTGAGCCAAACTACAAGTGACTTGATTCTCAAAAACAGGGATATATAGGCGGACTCAATGCTAGAGAGTCAGTCACACTCTTACAAATCACACCGTACTTCCTAGCTTGACAGCCGAAAGATCTGAGAATTTGTTTTAAATGCATTTAGAAGTCATGATTGAGTCAAACTACAATTGGCTTGAATTCTCACGAAACCAGAGATATATAGGAAAACCTAGAAACCAGGGTCTGACCATATATTTTGAAAATTGCATAAAATGAGAGGCAATGTGACTTGGATCAGTCAAAAATCAAGGTTAGTCAAATTTCGTTGCTCAGGAATGGTCCCGCCATCGCCGAACACCAAAGGGGCAGTTGTTGACAGCTAATTTTCTACCTTCCATAATTTATTTTGATTACCCAGAGTCCTTGAATATCAAACAGAGTGAAATCTGTATTTTTAAAAGTCCAATAATTTTATAAAATTATTCAGCTAATATTTTTCCAATTTTTTGCTTGATAAAGTAATTTCTAAAATAGTTTAAATTAATCTAAGTATTTTACAATTATGATGTTTTGCTAAATTAACCAAGAGAAAATAATTTACAATAATTATTTACTTAATTGTTTGAATTGTTAAATTATCAAATTGTTAAGTATTTGACTCTATTTTCAAGGAGATTGATTAATTAAAATAAATTATCTTTTGCCCCTCAAATTTTAATTTGTGCATAATCAAGCCATATTGATAATTATTTAAATTAGTCATAATTGATTTGGGTGACTAATCATGGTTATATTTGTAAATTTCTTGTGATGTGTTAATTACGGCTACAATTGAAATAATCAATTAGTTAGCCAAAATGGGACCACGATTGAAAATAGCAAATTCATGCTTCAACTCAATTAAGGCCATCCCTTAAATTTATTATTTTTATGAAGATTAGTCGTGTTTTTAAATTAATTGGTTGATTAATTTCAATTTAATAGCAAATCAATCTCTTAAATTGTCTTTTTTTTTTACCCATTAATTCTTTTCCTTTTCTTGTTTGCTGCATTAATATATATACATGTAATATATCTATATACATATATAATACATACATATATATAGAATATACATACATACGATATATATATATATATATATATATATATATATATATATATATATATATATATATATATATACATATAGGGGCCGAGTCTAGTCCAACAAGGGCCGGTATAAAGCCCCATTCATATTATTCAGCTGCCAAATGAGCCTTATACTCGTTCCCTCCCCTTTCCCCTTTGAAACCCTAGCCGCCTCCATGGGTTTCTTCTCTCTTATCATCACCGAACCCATTTTTGGCAAAGTAGCAGAAGCACTTTTGCTTTTTATAGTCTTGCATGACCTCAAAGGGCAAACAATTCAATGCTTTCACCGTGACCACCACGAATCGACCAAACGGGATTCTAACGAGCTAATTTACTTGATTTTTTTGGTATTTTTATTATTTGTTCAACGATGGCCTAACACTGCAATCCTTTAATGGTTCTTGTTTGTTTGCGATTTTGAATTTTGAAATCTTATTGGTTCGCGATGGACTTTTAGGATCTGGGTTTAGTTAGTCGAACCTCGACCCTTTATGTATAGTTGACCCAATCTTGACCCTCCAACACCAAAGTGTGAGGAAAATCCCCAACTTGGAGGATTGTCCCACATCGGGTGATTTGAGATTTTAAGGGTTTAGGGGATTCTATAAATAGGGTCTTATTTTTTTCAGAAAAAAGGAAGAGAGCAATCTAAAAAATTTAGCTTGCATAAACATTGAGAATATCCGTGGTTTTTTTGAGCTTCTGCTTGAAACCTTTAAAATTTTCAGTGAGTTTAAAGTTTCTTTTAAATCTTTTCTTGAGTGTTCTTGTTGGTTTGGAGCGTTTGGAGTCAATTCCAGGTTCAATCTCGTCAAGGCTGTGCCTTAGAAAGGCAATTTCCCCTTTTTCTTGTTCTATTTATATTGTGTGTGCTATGTGTTATTTATGATAGCTCGTTGTTGTAATTTATTGTCTATATGAATGATTAGGATGTTCTATCTTGTTTTTGTCATTTCGCTTTGGTCTTCTGGATGATTGAGTTCTTAGTACACTGTTTGTTAATCATGGTATGATTGTTAGTCTCATGATCAGTCTAAAATGCGAATCATGTTAGTATAGTTCTTGTGTTTGTTTAGTTGATCCATAATGGGCATATCATGTGTTGTTGACTTAGTTTATGAGACATTTGTTCAAAATGACATTAAAAAATCACCTACATCACTCTTGCCTGTCTAACTTAATGTTGACATGTTTTCCTTTCTTTTCTAGCGTGAACATGCCAAGGCTATGTTTTGAATAGAGAGGCTTAACTTGGCTTTCTTGTGGAATGCCCATCAAAGAAAAGTTAGACATTTTAACTTAACTATAGAAAAGAGTGTCTGGTCATTTGTTTGCTATTTGGTTCTAGTAGTTCTGAATATGGCCACAATCTTTCTTGTTATATATTAATCTTGAACCATAAGTGACATAGGGAACTTAATGGAAAGTGGTCTCAGATGTTAATAAGGGAACCTTTTTAAGACAAGATCATTTTGTGTTGAACCTGTTTTGGGATGGGCTATCTAGATGTCATTTATTTTGAGTATGGTGAGCTGGTCATTGTGTGCTATTTTTCAAATTTTAAAGGGTAATTTAAAGGTGACATAGTTAGATTCTATTTGCAACTAAGCTTTATTAATGCAAGGTTTGGTTTCAGTTAAATTCTGCAAATGGTATTGACCTGTGTTAAGTTGGAAGTTATGACTTAGTCTTTAAATGATGTGGATTTTGATGTATGGAATATAACTTCATCATGTTTAAACATCATACTAGTTATTTAATTGTTGTCTTCCTCTTTGTTAAGACTATGCGTACATTTATGCAACACAACTTGTATTTCCCTTCCTACACTGTTTTGTAGCAACTCATTGAAGGGTCATGTTTGTCCCCTGTTTAAGTTTCTGTGAGATAATGATATATCATGGTGTTAAGATGTCTATGTGTTATTCCCATATGCATTACTTGGCCTCTATCTACTGTTTTTGCATCACAAGTTTAAGTACCTTTTTTTCTTTATTTTCTTTTCTGGAATTTAACCAAGGCAGTTGGCATGTATATATGTATATCACGTAGTATACTCCTATCTAATACATTAATAGGGATGTTTAAGTGGTCATTAAGGATCAAGCTTAAGCCCTCCCCGATGTTTGCCATGCCTAGGGTTCAAAGAAACCTCTAGGATCTTGTGCGGCATCAGGAATAATGGGGGTAAGAGCTTTCTTATAATTGACCATTCAAATATCTCTATGGATGTGTGTGATCATGTATACCATGGATATACACAGATATATTCCCATCTCTATTTTGGTTTAAAGGTTAAAGTTGCCTAAATTTTGTACTGGTTTTGGAGCTCTTTCTATTTGAATTTGATGGTCTGTTTAAGTATTGGTCTGAGTGGGTATATATGATATTGATCCTTTACTTTTTCATTTAGGAATCTCTTCTTCGCATTTCTACGTCATGTCTCTGCAAATACAAGGATTGGGCTGAGGCCCAATCCCACTTCTGCCCGAGCTTGATTTCGCTGTTTGAAAGGGAAGCTATATTTTGTTTTGCGAAGGCCTAACATGGGAAAGCATAGTGAAGGCCCAACTATGGGTGAGAATAGTGTTAATGGGTATGGGTAGCCCATTAACTACAATTCTTTATTTCCTTGCTTGATCATTTGATGTATGCTTTTTGTAAAATTAAACCTTTACTATTAATGGAACCCTTATGAACATAGAATAAGAATTAACACTTAGCTAAGTAGGTAACTATTTTAAATGGGCGTAAATATTTTCACAAAGTCTCTGCTTATAAAAAAAATGTTTTGCTTACTCGGCCTTTAAATGATTTTTGGGATATAAAATGGTGAAGATTTGCTAAAACATATCTTAAAACTGGGATAAATGGATTTATTAGCAATAGAAAGGTGTTGTCAAACTGATCTTATGGAATAAGGGTGTTTTTGCTGAAAATTGGTTGGTGGTTTTGAATTTAAATAATCTCTCCAACTAAGTAATAATCCCTTGATATAATGTCCCTTTTAAAATTGATGATTCATATTGGACCTGTAAGTCCGTCAAAATTTGGACCAAAACCTTTTGAAGGAGAACGTTTATGGGCTGCATTTTCTTTGAGAAAACTGGACGCATTTTTTGATCTATCAGACCTGGTGAACTTGGGCTAAAAAAGAAACGGGATTTTACTTTGGACTGAAGCTGGAAAATGGGATTTACATAAAAATGACCTTTTGAAAGCCAGCCTCTTGGGCTAAACATATTGTGATTTTTGGTGGACAAAGTTGCTCAAACTGAAAATGAACTTTGGGCCTGGTTTGAGGCTGGATAGATCTGGTTATGTAGTATATGGATTGGACATATTGGGCTTCACTAAAAATGGACCTAATAAAATGACTTATAAATATATATGTATATCTATACCAAAACTGGAATATATCCCATATTTTTCATATAAGTATAAAACTCGTAGGTACTAAACTCATTTCGTTAGGAGTAGAAAAGTAGCGACTCTACCCGGGAGCGATCCTGGGTGTGTCCTAGTCCGGAAACGAAGTGGATTGAACATGTTATACCCCGCGTTTTCAGAGCATGAGTATGGCATGTACCTTATCGTGGCAATGGGGAGCTTCGGAATATTCCGAGATCGAGCAAATTGAAGAAAATAAGTTCGACGAAAATTTAAAAAATCTTTGGGCGAAATTTTAGTCAACTTTGAGGCGCATATCTCATAGTATATGTGGAGTTTTAAGGTGTTTTAAAAGCCTAAATGAAGTTCATCGAGTCTAGTTTATGACGAAATAAACCGTTCATTGATAGGACATCGGAGTAGAGAATTATAGACGTTACAACCGCCGTCGTACGCAAAAACAGCATTTCGCGATCGCTACGATCGCTCAAGATCGTAGCTACGGTAACCGACTTTGGCCTTTTCTTTAAAGGGACAAAAAAACTTCATTTTTTTTCAGCAAAAGGGTTCCAAACATTTCCAAAAATTCAGCCACAAAGGGGTCATCATCTTCTTGTGGAAAAAAAAAAAAAAGAATTGAGAAAGAGAGGAAGAAAAAAATTTAGCCTTCAATCTTTGATTCAAAAAAATTGATTCCTCTAGTATTCCTACTAATTTAAAGACCCTCTTCAACGCGGTATAATTATTGAAGCAAGCAAACCTCTTTTGGTGTCAAGTGGAAAATTGAGGAAAGAGGTAAGAATTTTTCTTCTTTTCATATATTATGGATGTCTTGTATATGTTGTAGAGTGGGGAATGAATGAAATTTATGAAATATGTAAGTATAGGGGTGTTGGCCGAATGGAAGTGGTGTGGTATAGAAGTGATTTTATGTAGCATTTTGATTGTTGTTGTGTTGTGGATTTTATGTTGTTAAATGGAGATTTAATGGTTTGAAATAAAGTTTGTAATCATTTGCGGATTATGGAAGAAGTTAATATGACATTAGTATGGTTTCTTATAATTGTAGGGATAATGTTGCTAATATGTAGAATGTTGGTGTAGTTTATGAATTTGGAAGAAAGAAAATGTGTTATAATTATTCTTGTTGGACTTGAAAGAATTTGGGTAGTGCATGTGTTGGGTGGGTTGTTTGGGATATAGTGCGGGTTGTTGAAGTGCTCTTGAATATTGTTGAATGGTTTCGGATTAGTATTTGAATGTGTGAACAATTGTGAATTGAATATAAATGAAATATTGTTGGATTATGTAAAAGGAGCTACTAATGTTGGAATATATTTTGAATAAATTGTAGAAGTTGGAAGATATGATTGTTTGTATTGTTATTGATAATTTGGCGAGTTGCATTCTCGGGTTTGTTGATTGTATTTTTGGTCGAGTTAAATTCTCGGGGGTTGGTGAATATATAGGGGAGGTGCTGCCGAAATTTTTATAGAAAAAGTGATGGTTTGGAATTGGAATCTTCATGTCTATGGCTAAGGTCGGATGTCCAATGACATTTTTGTAGATCGCGAGAAGCCGAGACGTAAGCGTGGATTAGCGTAGAGAGGGCGGCCAAGGTATGTAAAGCTCACCTCTCTTCCTTTGGCATGTCTTAGTATGAGTAGGCTATAATATGGTCCCCGAGGTAACTCTACTCCCGCGGTCCGAGCATGTCCGTGATTCTTATTTGTTTCTTGACATCCGTATGCATAGTGTAGTTAAATTATGGTTTCTATGCCTTTGTATGATTGAATATGAATGTGCATGAAATATTATGTTCATAAAAGTCGGAAACTACGAACGTCCGTATCTTTCACATATGAGCTCGGATCGCTCCGAGAAGCTCGAGGAGGTTCCCTAATGTATAATATCCCCGACATTCATAGGCGGGATCGGGCCGGGATACTTGCCCGTGGGCCCGCAAGATGTCCCGTTGTATAGTTTTAATAGCTTGTTAATATAACTTAATATGGTTAATAATTTGACTTCCGAATATGATTACTCACTTATTTGTTAAGTTTGAAATAAAGGTTCGTATATATATATGATTTCCGATACGTGGTTATGATGCTTAAAATTATATTGGATAGGTTCAATAACATCCGAAAGAAACCTCGATTTGGTTATTGCTTGGATTGGAATGACGGTTTGTTTTGATTGTTCGTTAAGTACGTGTCTATGTTTGGAGATGCGTATAGATCACCCGATTCTGTTCGTGCATATGTTTGTTACTTCCTTCGCCGAGTCCGGGCCGGTACTATCGTGCGCACAATGCGAAGTATGATGACGAGAAGTATGATGTGTGACGCCGAAGCCCGCACGGCGGGTATGTTATGTGATATCACTATGGTGTTATGATGTGTCCGGTACGCCGAGCCCCTTTCGGCCGGGTACCGTGGTTATGTGATATAATGTATGACGGAGATGCAGGAGATCTGAAAACTTTCGAAGTATGATGTGTTGTGGCGCCCGCGGGGAGGGGCGACCACGTTCCGTCCGCCGGGACCCGTTATGGGCCGCATAGGATATATGATATGCTATTACATTTGATACGATGATATAATGATTTGGTGATGTGGAAATACGACAATATAATGAGTCATTCGATGATGCGATAGTCGATAAGGTGACGATCCGATGATATGAAAATGCGATGCTATGATAATCGATGATACGATAATATGATGGTCTGTCCGATGTGATGACATTACGATCGATGATTACATTTTACGAGCCCCTCACCGGAGGGCGGGACACGTTACGTGTTACATATAGATATTCGAAGTACGATCTATTTTCTATATATGTAAAAAATGTTTTTCGAAAAGAAAGAAGAATAAGCTAAGCCTTCTGACATTCGACTACTAAATCTGTTTTTCGTACTTCGCATATGATTTCCGAACTAATATGATTATGATATGTTTTGCTCACCGGTATATGTATATACACGACAAGAGCTACACAGGCAAGTTATGACTCTCGATTCCTATACTTGTTTTTCGTAGTTTTTCATTCGGTTATGATTCGGTAAATGGATTTCTGCTTTTTACATACTCGGTACATATTCCATCTTGCCCGACCCCCGTTCTTCGGGGCTGCGTTTCATCCGCGCGGTACACCTGGTGAGCTAAAGATATTAGCGAAGATGTTCCAGCGGGATTGGCGAGCTCCACTTGCTCGAGGAGCATTTGCCGAGTCGGAGTTTGTCTGTGTTATGATATCCGGGTCATGTTAGAGACTTTGCAGACAGAGTCGTGTGTATAAGATGTTAGTTGTGAGCGGCTCTATAAGCCGTCGTATTGTCATTCATGATATTGCAGGTTTTGTACGGTCGCAAGTTTTGTTTGATTTGAAACGATATAGAGTACGTTCGTTTTTCATACAATTTTATTATGTATTTATGATTTGGTCGAGGGCCCAGTATGAATACGAGTATTACGATAGTCTGAGGGTTCGCTCGGCCCTAGATAAGGGTCGGGTGCCCATCACACCCTATCGAAAATCGGGGTGTGACAAATTGGTATCAGAGCGGTTCGTCCTAGGGGGTGTCTGCAAAGTCGTGTCCGGTAGAGTCCTGTTTATGGTGTGAAGCGCGCCACATTTATAAACAGGAGGCTACGGGGCATCTAGGGATTGTTGACCTTCTTTCTGTCTCAGATCGTGCGATAGAGCCAAGTCGTAGTAAGTGAGATTCCTTATATGTAAGCCCACGATACGATGGAAGAAGATGGGTAATGATATGGAAAGGTCATAAGGATAAGTTGGGATATATTTGTTCGCTATCCGAAATCGGAAGTTACGGATGGTTGAAATGTGATAAATAGACGTATGTCTGCCGAGATATTGTCGATATTTGCCATATGCGGATTCGAATAACGGGGAGTGGTAAAGAGATTGTTATGTAAGAATAGTGAGTAAAAATCCGAACGGGCTGATACTCGAAATATTCATAAGTAACGGCGATGAAGGTATGTTTGCCACCATCGGGAATTTGGAAGCCCAGGACAGGCAATAATCATGTATATAAGTAAAAAGGGTAAAATAGTAATTGTACAAAGAAGGACGTATTGCGAAAATGCCTCGGAACCCGCAAGATCTTGGACCGGCCTCAAATTACGTAATAAAGGGCATATGAGAAAGCGGATGCGATTATATTAGCATTAAGGCATTGAATTCCATCGAAATTTCGAGGTTAAGCGTGCTAAGGTGGGAGGATGGGTGACCCACAGGGGAAGGATGCGAGAATTCTATATATTCGGATATAAGAGACAAATGAAAAGCTAGGATAGTACGAGTGAACTTAGAGTATACGGGATGGTTGGAGACCATGGAAGGCCACCCAAGACATAACAAAGCTAGACTAGAAAAAACGTAAAGTACGCCACAGTTCGAAATTTAGATAGGCTTGAATGGCGTCGGAGGTATTTTGTGGGCTAGGCGATAGTAATTATATACATGTATGTGTGAAGGCGTACGATATCTCATATGTGAATGTATCGATGGGCATATGTGCCCCAGCGACTGGTGCTACGGTATGGAAGACATTAATCGATGTAAGAGTATCGAAGTCCGAATTATAGCAAAAATAAATGGTGCAAATGTTATAAAAATAAATTGATGTTACTTTCGCTGCAGGTTAAGAATGGAGAAGTCTTAATACAGGGATATTTGAAAAAGAAAGAGTATGAAGACGTGGACAAATGAGGATATAGACATAAAGTGAGGGAAAGACTTATGGTAAGGAGTTTTCGATATGTTATGCGTAGAGTTAGAAAGAAAGATGAGGAATGAAGTATAATCGAGACGAGAATACTCGAAGATGGTGACGTATAAGGAACCCCTTAAAAAGGGGGGGAGAACATATTATCTTAGACTTAAAAGGGAATCGCAACAATTGGTAGTCTGGGAATTTTTGAAGGAAAGAAAGAACGCAGCGTTTGTGGATGAAATAAGAGAGGCCACCGGATGTTAGAAAATAGTTCATGGACCATTAATTGTATGGAATATGAGAATATATGTTATGAAACTATATGAATCATCGACGTGGAGCGATGCTCGGTCATATTTGTAAAGAATTCACACCGCAGAGCCAACCAGGAATAACGATGTTGGCGGAACTAAGTTAATTGGCCTAGATATGATTCAGCAAGTAGATAATGAGATAAAGCTCATTTAGAAAGGTTATTAGCGACTTAGAGTCGACGAAGTCGTATGCGGATAATCGGCGTCGACACTTAGAGTCCCAAATTGGGGATCGGGTAAAAACATTGATATCCGCCTCGGAGCGAACCGCTCAACATTCGAGGACGAATGTTCTTAAAGGGGGGAGGATGTTATACCCCGCGTTTTCGAGCATGAGTATGACATGTACCTTATCGTGGCAATGGGGAGCTTCGGAATATTCCGAGATCGAGCAAATTGAAGAAAATAAGTTCGACGAAAATTTAAAAAAAAATGTCGGGCAAAATTTTAGTCAACTTTGGAGGCGCATATCTCATAGTATATGTGGAGTTTTAAGGTGTTTTAAAAGCCTAAATGAAGTTCATCGAGTCTAGTTTATGACGCAATAAACCGTTCATTGATAGGACATCGGAGTAGAGAATTATAGACGTTACAAAGGCGGGCGTCGACGCAAAAAAACAGCATTTCGACGATACCGCTACAAGATTGCTACTACATCGTAGCTACAAGAACCGACTTTGGCCTTTTCTTTAAAGGGACAAAAAAACTTCATTTTTTTTTCAGCAAAAGGGTTCCAAACATTTCCAGAAAAATTCAGCCACAAAGGGGTCATCATCTTCTTGTGGAAAAAAAAAGAATTGAGAAAGAGAGGAAGAAAAAAATTTAGCCTTCAATCTTTGATTCAAAAAAATTGATTCCTCTAGTATTCCTACTAATTTAAAGACCCTCTTCAACGCGGTATAATTATTGAAGCAAGCAAACCTCTTTTGGTGTCAAGTGGAAAATTGAGGAAAGAGGTAAGAATTTTTCTTCTTTTCATATATTATGGATGTCTTGTATATGTTGTAGAGTGGGGAATGAATGAAATTTATGAAATATGTAAGTATAGGGGTGTTGGCCGAATGGAAGTGGTGTGGTATAGAAGTGATTTTATGTAGCATTTTGATTGTTGTTGTGTTGTGGATTTTATGTTGTTAAATGGAGATTTAATGGTTTGAAATAAAGTTTGTAATCATTTGCGGATTATGGAAGAAGTTAATATGACATTAGTATGGTTTCTTATAATTGTAGGGATAATGTTGCTAATATGTAGAATGTTGGTGTAGTTTATGAATTTGGAAGAAAGAAAATGTGTTATAATTATTCTTGTTGGACTTGAAAGAATTTGGGTAGTGCATGTGTTGGGTGGGTTGTTTGGGATATAGTGCGGGTTGTTGAAATGCTCTTGAATATTGTTGAATGGTTTCGGATTAGTATTTGAATGTGTGAACAATTGTGAATTGAATATAAATGAAATATTGTTGGATTATGTAAAAGGAGCTACTAATGTCAGAATATATTTTGAATAAATTGTAGAAGTTGGAAGATATGATTGTTGGTATTGTTATTGATAATTTGGCCGAGTTGCATTCTCGGGTTTGTTGATTGTATTTTTGGCCGAGTTGAATTCTCGGGGTTGGTGAATATATAGGGGGAGTCTTTGCCGAAATTTTTATAGAAAAAGTGATGGTTTGGAATTGGAATCTTCATGTCTATGTCTAAGGTCGGATGTCCAATGACATTTTTGTAGATCGCGAGAAGCCGAGACGTAAGCGTGGATTAGCGTAGAGGCGGCCAAGGTATGTAAAGCTCACCTCTCTTCCTTTGGCATGTCTTAGTATGAGTAGGCTATAATATGGTCCCCGAGGTAACTCTACTCCGCGGTCCGAGCATGTCCGTGATTCTTATTTGTTTCTTGACATCCGTATGCATAGTGTAGTTAAATTATGGTTTCTATGCCTTTGTATGATTGAATATGAATGTGCATGAAATATTATGTTCATAAAAGAAGTCGGAAACTACGAACGTCCGTATCTTTCACATATGAGCTCGGATCGCTCCGAGAAGCTCGTAGGAGGTTCCCTAATGTATAATATCCCCGACATTCATAGGCGGGCTCGGGCCGGATCGGTACTTGCCGCGGGCCCGCAAGATGTCCCGTTGTATAGTTTTAATAGCTTGTTAATATAACTTAATATGGTTAATAATTTGACTTCCGAATATGATTACTCACTTATTTGTTAAGTTTGAAATAAAGGTTCGTATATATATATGATTTCCGATACGTGGTTATGATGCTTAAAATTATATTGGATAGGTTCCAAATAACATCCGAAAGAAACCTGATTTGGTTATTGCTTGGATTCTGGAATGACAGTTTGTTTTGATTGTTCTGTTAAGTCTGTGTCTATGTTTGGAGATGCGTATAGATCACCCGATTCTGTTCGTGCATATGTTTGTTACTTCCTTCGCCGAGTCCCGGGCCGGTACTATCGTGCGCACAATGCGAAGTATGATGAGCTTCCGAAGTATGATGTGTCCGGTACGCCGAGCCCCTCACAGCCGGGTACCGTGGTTATGTGATATCATTATGGTGTTATGATGTGTCCGGCACGCCGAGCCCCTTTTCGGCCGGGCACCGTGGTTATGTGATATGATGTGTGACGGAGATGCGGAGATGCGAAAACTTCCGAAGTATGATGTGTTGTGGCGCCCAAGGCGAGGAGGGCGACCACGTTCCGTCCGCCGGGACCCGTTATAAGGCGCATAGGATATATGATATGCTAATACATTTGATACGATGATATAATGATTTGGTGATGTGGAAATCGACAATATAATGAGTCCGTTACGATGATGCGATAGTCGATAAGGTGACGATGCGATGATATGAAAATCGATGCTATGATAATCGATGATACGATAATATGATGGTCCCGTCCGATGTGATGACATGACGATCGATGATTACATTTACCGAGCCCCTCACTGGAGGGCCGGGACACGTTACGTGTTACATATAGATATTCAGAAGTACGATCTATTTTCTATATATGTAAGACAGAAATGTTTTTCGAAAAGAAAGAAGAATAAGCTAAGCCTTCTGACATTCTGACTACTAAATACATTTTCTGTACTTCGCATATGATTTCCGAACTAATATGATTATGATATGTTTTGCTCACCGGTATATGTATATACACGACAAGAGCTACACGGGCAAGTTATGACTCTCTCGATTCCTATACTTGTTTTACGTAGTTTTTCATTCCGGTTATGATTCGGTAAATGGATTTCCTGCTTTACATACTCAGTACATATTCATGCGACCCCTCTGTTCTTCGAGAGTTGCGTTTCATGCCGCGCGGTACACCTGTGTGAGCTAAAGATATTAGCGAGAAGATGTTCCAGTGGGATTGGCGAGCTCCACTTGCTCCGGAGCGCTGCCGAGTCGGAGTTTGTCTGTGTTATGATATCCGGGTCATGTTAGAGACTTTGCAGACAGAGTCGTGTGTATAAGATGTTAGTTGTGAGCGGCTCATAAGCCGTCGTATTGTCATTCATGATATTGCAGGTTTTGTACGGTCGCAAGTTTTGTTTGATTTGAAACGATATAGAGTACGTTCGTTTTTCATACAATTTTATTATGTATTTATGATTTGGTCGAGGGCCCAGTATGAATACGAGTATTACGATAGTCTGAGGTTCGCTCGGCCCTAGATAAGGGTCGGGTGCCCATCACACCCTATCGGAAATCGGGGTGTGACAACCGGCCCGGGACTCGGCGAAGGATATAGCAACCATATGCACGAGCAGAGTCGTGGGAGACTACATGCAGTTTAAAACATTTTTCCAAAAACTCATAAAATAATCAAAGTGAATTATCATTAAAAACCAAGGCGATAGTCAAATCAAGTTTCTTCCGAATGTTGTTCGGGAACATATCAAATAGAACTTTAGGACTCGTAGACACGTATTAAACCATGTGAGATAACTTATGGAAATTAGGGGCATAATCGTCATTTCAAACTCGATAGAGAAGTAAGTAATCGGCGTTCGAAGGTTAAGACGTTAATCACTAAATCCTTTGAAAAGTCGCTAGTATTATGCAAGGGAGAGTCTTGGGG
>NW_026716281.1:0-17849 GCF_029784015.1 Lycium ferocissimum
GATGGCTATGCATGATGATTATATGATCTCATTCACCGAGTCCCTCACTGGAGGGCCGGGTACGGTATGTATATATGATGATATGATGTTACGACATTGACATGCATGATATATGATTCAAAGGCAAGTCTTACGGATTTTCGGATCTTATACTTGTTTCCGAAATCCCTACTCCAGTTATGATTCTGTTTAATGTATTTCATGCTTTACATGCTCGGTACATATTCCGTACCGACCCCTTTCTTCGGGGGCTGCGTTTCATGCGCGCGGTACGTACGGATGAGTAGATGATGTTAGCGAGAAGATGTTCCATTTGGATTGGCGAGCTCCATTTCTTTTCCGGAGTGTTGCCGAGTCGGAGTACTTTTGTTATGGTATGCGGAGCTATGTTAGAGACTTTTCGAACCGATGTCGCGTGTATGATATGTTAGTTTTGTAGTCGGCTCTGCGTAAGCCGACGTATTATTATGCGTTGTGTTACAAGTTTCATATGTATACAGATTTTCCTTGATTTGAAAAGATGAAAAGCATGTTTGATTTTCGAAAAACTTTCATTACGATGTATGTTATGATTTAAGGGCCCAGTATGATTATGAGTATAACGAAAGTCAGCGGGTTCGCTCGGCCCTAAGTAAGGGTCGGGTGCTCATCACGCCCTTTCGGAAACTAGGGTGTGACATGTATACAGACCTCTATAGGAATAAAAGATGTAGAAAGGACGGGACAGGGCCCTGGCATACCCATATGCATATACATCTCAAAAGGGGCATACCAAAACTGACGGTAGCTCCGGATCGGATGGAGCGTACTGACCACTGCTAACTTTAGAGGTCCTGCGGGTGGACCACCTGTCGTCTCCCTATACTGCGGGCATGAACGCAGCCCCTCGAGCAACAGGGAGTCAGTACGGATAATGTACTGAGCATGTAAAGCATAAGAGCAACATCATATATATACACATGGAATCATGAATAAGATCTGAACTCATAAGCTGAAATGACTGACTGCATGTACTTGTATGAACTAGTATCTGCATGAATCTGTATATCTAACAATGCCTCTTTGGGCGCATAGTACGCATACTCATGCCTATCTATAAAGGTCATGCATCTATATATAGGTGCGTATATAACGCCTGATATATGCGCGTCTATAACGACTGTTTCTTTTCTCATATCGTATTGGCCTCTCTGCGGCCATAACCATATACGTTGCTGCGATACTTGCAGCCTGATTCTCATGTCATCATATTAGTACACCAGCTGATCAGGTGGTAATGCGTATATAACGTCTACTCATTTCCATACCCCATATACATATAATACTTGCGTATATAACGCCTTCTGGTCACGGGTCAACACACACACACACACACACATATATATATATATATATATATATAAATGAATGTAATGCATGACCAACTGTATACATAAAACTGGACCCACAAACAGAAGGAATAATCGTAAAGGGGTAGATGTACATCAAAGACTGTAATACTCCTAATACTTCTAAGAGTAGAGTAATGTGGACTCGCTTACTTGCTTATTGGATCGTATCATAGGATCATGCCAAAAGAAGAAAAGGGTAGCTTAACATACCTCGACGTATATCAAATCGACCAACTCCTACTTCTCGACTTGTAAATCTACAATTAAGACAACATAGACCTTCATTAGACTAGGTACTTCACTTGCTAACCCCCTTTTTGATGCATAGAGGGCTTAACGAATCATGAACAACATTTCTCTCATTGGCTTAACAACTCTTCAACTTCTCACTCGATCCCACATCAACAATGACAACGCATATATATATATATATATCAAAATATACGCAAGCCCGTTTCCAATCATCTCTTAAAACAACCCTATATCACTACATTGCTCTTCATCAACTTAACACTTCCACAATTACCTTCTATTCACTTAGAATCTCTAAAACTCTTGATACTCAACTTAAATACAAAGGTAGAAATCATTTATATACCTTGAGGGGTCAAGAATCACTCCAACTTCAACTCCCTAAACGCCACTCTTGAAGAAACCCTAGAAGCAACCTTTTTTCTTCACCATCCCGGGTTTACGGGGTCCGGGTCTCGTCAAATCTTCACTAATAGGATGAAAAATATGGGGAGAAAATATTTTAGGTTTTTCTGATTTTTGTAAAGAGGAAAATGTGAAATGAAGTCGTGACCCACATGTTTATACTTGGAAGCCAAAAGCCTACAGCGGTCTGGTTCGATGAGAGGGTCGACGGCTCGTCGACGTGTCGATGGGCCGTCGACTTGCCGGTCGACCTGCGCTTGCAGAATGTAGGGCTGCGGAACGTCGACGGTCCGTCGACTTTCCCGTAGACCCGCGCTTGCAGAATGCATGGCTGCGGAACCCTGTCGACGCCGCGCAATGACGGGCCGTCGATGTCACGACCCAACCCCGTAGGCCGCGACTAGTGCCCGAGCTGGGCACCCGTACATACCCATTAACCAGAAACAGCATACAAACAGCTTATACATATACAAAGATCAGACGTCAGGCCATAGCTAGCATAACCAGATTCTGTACATACAGAAAAGTGAAACGTCGCCCCAAAGCTGTCACAAATATATATATATATACATATTGCTGTCATAACTTTCAGCAGATACCATCACACATAAGCTGATAAAGCTATCATAGGATAGGGCGACGTCCAAATCACAAATCACACAGACACAACTGAACAGTGATTACCCACAACCCACACATATGTGTCTACAGACCTCTAAGAGTAATAACAGAAACATATGACGGGACAGGGCCCCGCCGTACCCATGAATAGACACATACATATGCATCGGAAGAATCTGTACCAAAACATAGGCTCCAGAACAAGGGAGCGCTCCAAAATAGCTGAATGGAAATCCTAAGCTGGCGGATCACCGAAACAAGCATCTGTACCTGCGGGCATGAAACGCAGCCCCCGAAGAAAGGGGGTCAGTACGAAATATGTACTGAGTATGCAAAGCGAAGTACGATAAAAACGGGATCATAATCGGAACAAAAAGTACGGAAAATAAGTGCAAAATCCGAATACCAAAATACTTACTTTTAAAAAACGCAAATCATGCAAGGGGCTCAGGGAATATGGTCGCCCACCCTTCATTGGCGCCATATAACATCATACTCCGGAAGATTTCATATCTCCGAAACCCGACATATCACATAACACATCATAACGCCATAACACATCATAACACCAAATATACACGGTACCCGGCCCTCTAGCGAGGGGCTCGGTGAACCGGAACACATCATACTCCGGAATATAACATAGTGCGCACGATAACATAACCGGCCCGGGACTCGGCGAAAGACATAACTACCATATGCACGAGCAGAGTCGTGGGAAACTATATGCAGTTTAAAACATTTTCAAAAACTCCATAGAATAGTCAAAACGAACTATCATTTAAAACCAAGAGAATAGTCAAATCAAGTTTCCCCCGAATGTCACTCGGGAACATATCGAATAGAACTTTAGAAATCATAGATACGTATCAAAACCATATGAAGTAGCTTACGGAAATCAAGAACATAATCGTCATTACAGACTCGATAGGTAAGTAAGTAATCGACGCTCGAGGGTTAAGACGATAGTCATGCTTAAGTTCTTTCAAAAGTCGTTAGAACTACACAAAGGAAAGTCGCGGGACCCACGGACGAGCATCAACCCAATCCGAGACCGTCTATGGAAGGTATAGTCATTATACGCTACAGAGCCTTCTACGAGCATATCGAGGCGATCCGGTTCTGTCTACGAAAGTTACGGCCCTTTTTCGACATAGAACCCTTTAGGGACAAAACTTTTTATGCAGACTTTGAAATCCAATCATACCAAAGACATAAGGACAATTATTCTAGTACCTTACAAATGCCAACATTAAGAAGTGAATAAGAATCGTAGACATGCTCGGATCGCAAGAATAGAGTTACCCCGAGGCTCGTAGCATAGCCTATTTACAACTAAGGCATGCCAAAAGAAAGAAAGGTTAGGCTTTACATACCTCGTCCGCTTCCTAAGCTAATCCAAACTTAAGTCTCGGCTTCTCAAGATCTACAATAACGTCGTTATACACCAAACATTAGTCATACGCACTTAGGAATTCAATTCCAAGGTAGCACTTTATCTACAGAAATTTGGGCAGCATTTCCCCTGTAAATTCAACAACCCCGAGAATTCAACTTGGCCAAATCATCAACAACAATACCAACAACCATACTAACAACATCAACAAATGATTCAAAACGCATTCTAACATTAGTAACTCTTTTATATATAATTCGACGGCATTTCATTTACATTCAAATCACCACATACAATTAAGCCAATGCCAATGCTCATACATTCAATTACCAATCCGAAACCATTCAAACAAAACTCAAGAACATTTCAAACAATCCACACAATATTCAAACGGCCCAACCAATGTGCAATGCCACCCGAAACCTTCCAATTTCCATAGGGACAACAACAACACATTTCTTTCTTTCAAATTCATAAACTACATCAATAATCCGCATGTTATCAACATCATTCTCATAAATTCAAGAAACTATATTAAAATCACATTATCTTCTCTACCAACCTACAAACGACTCCAACTTCAATTTGAATCACTAAACCTTCATTTTCATCCTAGAATCCACAACAACAACAACCAAACATGCTAAATAAAATTAATTCTTCACTCCTACACAACACCACATATACACGGCCACAACACAACACACACGGCTACAACCTAACACCCATAATTTCATGAATTTTATTCATTTCCACATACTACAACATACACAAACCATTTATAACATATAAAAAGGAAGATTAAACCTTACCTTTTCCACTTAGTTCTTCAACTTGGCTAGGGTTGTGCTTGCAACAATGAATGGTTGGCTTACTCCAACAACCACTCCATGTTAATAAGGACCTTCCAATGAGTTGACAAGCTAGAATAAATTATTTTTTTGATCACTATTCATGGTCATCCATTTTTTGTGCCATGGCCGAATGGCCTCTTTGGTTTTTCTCCAAGTTTCTACCATTTTCTTAAGTGTAAAAGATGATGGAAAATGTCTTGCTAGTCATCCCATATGTACATATATAATTCATCCAAATGTCCCATGGCCCACACATGGCTTGGATGAATTTAATTTGGCCAAGCCATGGGTGGTACCCCACCTATATGACACACGGCCACATTGGCCCTTTTTCATGAAATAAATACTTTTCATAATTCATTTTTAACCCCAAATTTTCCTTAATATTCCATGTCAATAAAATCATTAGCAACTTATGCCTTAAAATAAAAATCGAAGGTCAAAAGGCTCAACCTCATATCCCGAAATAGTCTTGTCCTTAACTTATCATGGTTAGCTCGGAATATCCCGTTGTACAAAATACGGGATATAACATCCTCCCCCCCTTTGGAACATTCGTCCTCGAATGTTAAACTGGTCTTACAGGGTCTTATAAGCACTTCGGGGGAGTCTCTTTCATAGCTGTCACATACAGTTCATTAATCAATCAACATAACCCATCTGGGAATTTGGATTACCTGAAGACATAGGAAATAAGTAGGAATACGTATTCTTCATCTCTTCCCTGATATTGTTCCGCCACGGTACCTTAACGGAAGTTATGTTTTTAGTACGCAATCTTCTCACCTAACGATCCAGTATGGCCATAGGCTGCTCCTCGTAGGATAATTCCTCTGTCATCTGGATACTGATACCATCTATGGGAAATACTCTGGAGGGATCCCCTATACCTTTACGGAGCATTGACATGTGGGAGGCTGGATGCACTGCCTTCAATTAACTGGTAGGTCTAACTCGTAGGCAAACTGTCACACCCTAAATCTTACTAGGGTGTGATGGGCACCCGACCCCGTATTCGGAGCCGAGCGAACCCGCGGACTCTTATCATAAGCATAACCTACGAGGCTCTTAGTCAATAACAAATGACAATTACAAAGAAAGGCTTTTAGAAATACGCTTTCTCGTTATTCTCAAATCAGACAAAATTTTAAATACATGGAGCTCATTACATAACACAGAACGACATATCAGCGGTTGGAGCCGAATACAAAACTGACATTCTGAACCCACGACTCTGTCTGCAAAGTCTCTAACAGACAACCAGAACATATAGCATACACACTTTGACTCGACAGCACTCCAGGAGCAAAAGGAGCTTGCCAATGCCGCTGGAACATCTTCTATCTTGTCTTCTAGTCATCCGGGTGTACTTGCGCGGCATGAAACACGCAACCCCCGAAGAATAGGGGATCGCACGGAATATGTGCGAGTATGTAAAGCATAAAATACGATAAACGTAATCATAACCGAACAAGAGGATACGGAACATAAATGCAATGGCCGGAGTATCGTAAATGCTTACTCATAAAACATAGGCAAATGCATAACGTAAAATATGCCATAGCCGGCCCCATTATGGGACTCGGTAAACGAAAAGTGGTCGCCCCCGACACCGGCGCCACAACATATCGGAACATATCGAATGTGCACATATCATAGCATATCGACGGCCATATCATATCATATCATATCAAAGTGTACATGGCACATGATACTCCACAACCCATGTACATGTATACCTGCCCCCTCACACCGAGGCACGGCGAACAATGCAGTGGAAGACGCTTTATAACATATCCTGGCCCGGGCTCAGTGAAGGAAGCATTGAGGCATCCACGAGTGGAGTAGTGAGAAACTTATGCATCATAAAATATTTACAAAGACTCGACAGTAATCCGAGCGAGCAGGTCATTTAGGAAAGAAATCGATGATAGTCATAGCACGTACCTTACGGACGTCGCGGGAAATCGTATCAAATTAAAAACTTGGGTTATTTGTGCATATGAAAATATAAGACGTTTACAGAAATTCGATGGCATAATTCAGATGACGAATCATATAAAAGAAATTGAGCGACAATCATAGTGTATGTCTTTCGGATGTCGGAACGGTTTGTGTCAAATAATCTTTCTGAAATCATGTTCATATTTCAAACCTATTACGACTTTCACTAAAATAATTAAAACTACTGTCATATAGTGGTTAGTGAAGGTAGCCAAGAGTTTCCCTTGAGTTTTTCCCAAAAACAAGTCAAGCGGAATATTACCGAAAAACTCGGGAATAGTGGGTCCGCCTCGGTCAAATGAGGTGGTAAACACATATTACGTACTTTAGACTTCATGACGTCACTTATAAGAGTTTTAGGGTAGTCGGATTCAATTTGCGCAAAGTCTTGATATTTAAACAATTTTTTCCAATTGTTCACAAAATATTTTAATTCAATTCTACTGAATGAAAAAGGGATAAATTTGGACGTAGATTCCAAAGAGTAAAGTCGTCCCCGAGATCCGAATTCCAACCTATTACATCTAGGACATGCCAAGAGAAGGAAGAGTGGAGCCTTACATACCTTTCTTGCCTTTTATGCTCGCCAACATTCAATTTTCGTTTCGTCCAAAACCTACAAATGGTCACGTTTACCAATTGACAATTGTAAGGCTTTTAGCATTCAAATCTTTGACTCACTAATTGTCTATAAAAATTTGGGCAGCATCTCCCCTATACATACAACATCCCCGAGATTCAAACTCGGCAAAAACAACAACAAACCATACCAACAACAATATAAACAACACCAACAATCGACTAGAAACGCATTCTAGCGCAAATGGTTTTATTTTCCAATTAATGCAACAATTCCAAATCCAACTTTACACTTATAAATCAATATCCATATTTTCATGTTCACATACTAATTCAAAAATCATTCAAACATAAACCAAGGGTATTTCAAGCCTTATATCCAATGTTCAACATTTTCATATTCCATCCAAAATTCCCATATATGCTAGAAAACCACCCCAACACATTTTCTACTTACTACTTCATCACTAACAACCATAATCCACACTTTAACAACTTCATTATCTTAATACCATAAAATCACATTAATAGGACATAATTCTCTACATTCCATTTTCATGCCAACTTAACCCATATATCCTTCATTTACATTAATAAAGTCACAACAACACAACTAACATACTAAACAAAATAAATCCATCATGATTCCCCTATCACATACCACACGGCCTTAGGCCAAATTCCAACTTCATCCAATTTTTATCCAACTTTCATTTCCAATGCAAATTCCACAATAACCACAACTAGAATACAACATAAGATTTATTCATCTTGCCTATACAACATATACATACACACGGCCACATGCATATTCATGCAACCACCATGCAAACTCCTATATTCTCAGCGAGTTTCACCCTTTTCTACGTACTACAACATCAACAAAGCCTTTATAACATATAAAAGGGATTGAATCATACCTTTTTCTTTCTAACTTCTTCACTCCACCAAATTGTCCAAACGACGAAACAAACGACTTATCTTCCGAAATAATTATACCACGTTGGAGAGGACCCTTGAATTAAGTAGGAATACAACAAGAAAATAATTTTTTAGAAAAGATTTCATGCCGGGGGGAAAATTCCCCCATCTTGGCCGAAATGGCCATGGTTCTTTCTCCTTGTTCTTTCTTTTCTTTCTCTCAAGTTTTTCTTGAAATTTCTTAAGGCATATGATGAATTAATTCATCCATGTGCCTTATATTAAAGGGTCATGCGCATGGCACACACCCATGTGCATGGCACATGCCACCTTGTTTCTATTTTCTTACTTTCTTCTTTTTTTTTTTTCATGAACAATAATTTGCCAATTCCAATTTTGCCCTTGGCCTTTCACAATATTTCGTTGAGCCACTTTGTGAATTTCCCTTTTTACCCCTAGTCTTTCCTAATATTTTCACATCCAAATTTTTCATAACCAACTTATGTATCAAACAAGGTCAAATTATAATCTTATCCTTAACTTGCCACAATTATCTCAAATTATCCGAACGCGAAAAATACGGGGTATAACACAAACTGGCCTACTCTACGGGCATTCTGATAAGGTCCAACATACCTCGAACTGAGCTTCCCCTTTTCCGCCGAATCTCATAACACCCTTCAAGGGTGACACTTCCAAAGATACCCAATCGTCGACCAGGAACTCTAGGTGTCGACGTCGACTATCTGCACATGACTTCTGTCGACTCTGAGCTGCTAATAACTGCTCTCGAATGAGTTTCACTTTGTCAGCTACTTGCTGAATCATATCTGGCCCAATTAACTTAGTTTCGCCAACATCGAACCAGCCAATCGGTGTCCTGCACCTTCTGCTATATAAATCCTCATACTTATCCGGATACTAGAATGGTAACTATCATTATACGACCATGCGTACGGTCATCCCGTACCGCCTCTGAAATCAATAACACAAACCTGCAACATATCTTTTAGCGTCTGAATAGTACGCTCAGTCTGTCTGTCAGTCTGAGGGTGACATACAGTACCTAGATTCACTTGCGGTTCAATGGTCAACGTCCTTAGTCCTTACATCCTTGTCACCATTTACCTTTACATTTCGAGTGCTCACCCAACATGACTTTGTCGCTAGTGAGTGTAATGGTTATGTCACATCCCGACTTTACTAGGGTGTGATGGGCACCCGACCCCATGTTTGGAGCCGAGCGAACCCGCTGACTCTTATTACATATCAAATCTTTCAAAAATTCCCTTACGACAACAAGTAATAGAAAACGTAGATAAGCCTCCAGATTTTTTTTTTTTTTTTTTTATTTTTTTTATTTGAAACATAAGACAACAGGACGCGTTGTCGACGAGGCCGCCGTCCGAACCGACATACTACACTCATGACTCGTCTCGCAAAGTCTCTAACTTCAATCCGCAGATCCTAGCATATAAGCTCTCGACTCAGCGAACACTCCAAGAACAAGTGGGGCCTCGCCAACTCCGCCGGAACGTCTTCTATCCTCGCTCTCTCGTCCATCCGTGTGTACCCGCGCGGCATGAACGCAGCCCCCGAAAACAGGGGTCAAGTACGACATTGTACCGAGTATGTAAGGCATGAATAGTAACATAGTAAAATCGTACTCATGAGTAATAACGGAATGAACCGTAGAACATATCCGTATCGTAAAAGTAGTCCGTACATCCGAGCGTTTCTTAAGGCGGAGTCACGCATGCTTACTATTACTCTTATATGCATCCATAGCTCGTCCGAATCACATAACATCATTAGCCCGCGTCCGGGTAAACCTTCTTGCCGCCACTAGTGGGATCGTGCCCGGCCAAATAGGCCGTTGTAATCATACGCCGCCCACTACGCTTACCGTAGTGGTGGTCGTGCTCCCCCCCAGGGGGCCGGTGTGGTTATGGCCGCCCACTACGCTTACCGTAGTGGTGGTCATGCCCGGCCCTCTAGGCCGTGTAACATCCATCATAAGCATCGATTGGAGCCCAATCAAAAATTATAACTTTATCGGAGTGACGTAAGGTCGGAAACCTCCGATTACATTATGGATTAATCATCATGACTTTGTCTCACCTTGAAGGGACTATTAATATAAGGCGAGACTATCAATGGAGAGTAACATCGTGAGGAAACATAAAACAGGATCATAAGACATCGTTCGTATAATTGGAATCTTTAAATTAGTCGTTATCCAAAAACAGCTTAACATTTCATATCGTCGTATTCATGGTAAGAACATATCCTTGACATATTCATCATAGACATTTTCTCATATCTGGCATCATCATTGTCATCATAAAATCATAGTCGTTGTTTTAGTCATAAAAACTTTCAAAATCGTAAAACTTGGATTTTGGAGAAAAATGAATATTTTGGAAAACATTTGTGAACTTTTAGGAAGGAAATCATATTTTAAAACCATTACTTCTAGCTTTTGAAAATGAAATCGTTATGGAAACGTTTAACACATCTCACATATGAATCATGCCATAGAAAGAGAAGGGACGAGCCTTAACATACCGCTTGCGTGCCTTACTAGCTACGCTTATTCGTCCAAACTTGTTGCCGCTAGTCTACATTCAAGACGATTGACACAATCATTAGATTCATTACCGCGTACTTGTCTTAACCTTTCAAATACATTTACTTGTTATCTGCCGAAATTTCGGCAGCATTTCCTCTGTAAATACACCATCCCGAGATTCCAACTCGCTTATTTTAATCAACAACAATCCGGGAATTCAACCCGGCCAAGCTATCAACAAGTACCAACACTTATTGTAGCAACACTTCAATATCCAATCCAATCCAATTTAATTCAATTCAATTCACATATTCTTCCATCAACTCAAACAACATACTACTTTATCCGAAACCTTCAATTTCAACAACAACCATACATTTCATCATCATGCACATTCGTTGGCTTCAACAACAACTTTCATTTTACGTCACATATTCCATACAACAACAACTAGAATGTCAATTTACATCAATTTACCATAGCTTACCAAAACACCTACTATTCGGCCACAACCACTTCTTTACATATTTTCATGCATTTCCTTCCATCTTTACACATTACAACAACAACACAATATGCTATATCAAATTAACTCATTCTCGGCCACAATACTACAACAACATATTTCATAAATTTTCCATCTTTTCCTATACATTACAACAATAACTAACACACTACATAAAATTAATTCATTCTTTCTATACCACACATCACACACACGGCCAACACTATGCACATTCGACCACATTCACAACTTTCATATTTCCATAAATTCCATTCATTCCCACACACCACAACATACACAACTATCCAAAACATATGAAGAGAGGATTAAATACATACCTTTTTCTACTTAACTTTTCATTCGGCTAGGGGCATATATTGCACAAATTAAGGATTGAATTGCTCCAACAAGCACACCGTGTTGTAGAGGACCTTCCATTTGATAGGAAAACTAGTAAGAGATAATTTTTCTCAATCAATTCTCCATGGCCAATTTTTTTTAGCCATGGCCGAACCTCCCCCTTCTCTTTTTTTTTTCTTTCTTTCTTTCTTTCTTTCTCTCCACTCTTGAATTAAAATGATGACCCCTCCTTTTATATATATATATAGAGTTTCTACAAGCATGTGAGGGGCACATGCCCTCTCTCTATATATATTTTTTCTAGAGATTTCTTTTCTTTTTCTTTTCCTTTTTATCTTCTAGAATTTTCTTCAAATTTCCCAAGATGACTAATTCCTTTCTTTTTCTTTTTTTTTTTCCGGCCACATGGCCTTTTTCAAGACATTTCTTGAGCACCCGTGAAATGACCATTTTGCCCCTAGCCTTTCCACATTATTCCCATGATGCCACTTTGCGAATTTCCCTTTTTTTTTCGCCCTCAACCTTTCTCAATATTTCCATACTACCAATGTTCATAAATAATATTCCTAACAACTCGTACATTAAAATAATTCTTGAAAATGATCTTACCCTTAACTTGCCACGACTACTCCAAAGTATCCGAACGTACAAAGTACGGGCTATAACATCCTCCCCCCCTTTAGAATATTCGTCCTCGAATGTTCAACTGACCTTATGGGGTGTTATAATATTTCGGGAGGATCCCTTTATAGTTGCTTTTTCCTTTATGCCCGTTCCTTATTCTTTACCCTATTTTCTTCATAATCGAATTCCTCAACCCTTTTCATGAGTTCTTGCTCCATGTCATAGGTTTTGCTAACTCGCTGTGTCACCTCATTATCCTTGTTCTTTCCGGTCCTTTCTTTCTCGTTATTGTCTCGTCACCGCACCTTAACGGTAGCCACGTCTTAGTACGCAACCTTTACTTAACAATCCAACATGACTGTAGGCTATTCCTTTATCCTCAGGTCTATCTCTTAGTATACTCATTGTTATTTCGCTTCTACTCTTCTCCCAAGTATTCTTGCGACACACCGACATATTTTGTACTCTGATTCCAAGCTAATAGATTTCCTTTTCTGGTACTTGATAGTGTTGCGATTTCTTTTTAGGTCTAATATAATATGGTCTCCCCCCCTTTTGGGGCTCCTTATATGCTAACCACCTTCGAGTACCTTCTTTCTCTTGCTATTTCTTCATATGGGTCCTCAAGCTCGTGAACTATTCCTTTCTAACACATAGATCTCGCCCTTTCCTAGGTCATCCTCTCAGAACAGTTCTTCCATGCCTGAGGCAACCATACTAGTATGGCCATACATTTATTCCTTCATATATCTTTCAAGGCCAAAGTCTTATTACATCGTCGCTAAGCTTAATCACTCTTTTTCTTACTTCACATTCCCTATCTTAGTCACTATTCCTTCCGCCTTGCTTATCAAAATCGGTCTTCAAACCTCGTACACTCCTTTCCGTTTCCTTTTATCACTTTCTATTCCTTTTCACATGTCTACTTTGAGTCCTTACCCAAACAATCTCGCGCTTTGTCGATAGCTTCTCTCGAGGTTCCCCTCACTAAGCTTTCTTACTTTTCACTTTTCCCGACCTGTTGATCTCCTTGCCTTCCATGAACTCACTCTCTTTCCTTTGCAACTATCTCCACACTAGACTTTCAAGTCTTAAGCTTGTGATAGAACAATAGCAACTTACCTTGTAGCACCTATACCCTTTATTATTTATTGTCACTCGAACTTCGGTATCCTTTTACTGATTAGCGCCTTCCTTACCGTAGCGCCGGTTGCTGGGACTCCCTTGTCCACCGATACAATCATATGGAATATCTACACACTCATATGTATATATATATATATATATATATATATATATATATGTGCATTATTCACTAACCCACAAAATACTTTCTAACATTGTTCAAGCCTATCCAACTATCCCGAGCTATGATACACTTTTTGTCTCTTCACCATTCTAGCCTACCTTGTCTTACGTGACCCCGTATGGTTCCCAACCATCTCGTATACTTTAATTTCCCCTTAGGTCACTTTTAACTTCTCATTTGTCTCTCGTATCTCAATTTGTAGAACTTTTGGTTTATTTCCCGTGGGGTCACCCATCCCGAAATTGCTCCCACCGAGCACGCTTAACCCCGAACTTTGGTGGAATTCGGCGCCTTAACACCGATATATTCGCGTCCACTTTCTCATATGACCTTTATAACATGATCTAAAATCGGCCGAAGCCTTACAAATTTTCCGAAACATTTTCGTGATACGTCCTTTCTTTTACATTTACCGTTTTACCCTTTTCTCTTCTCAATATTCACTTTCCGCCAGGTGTATATCTATTTTCCTATCTGGCTCCCAGCTTCACGTAACAGAACAAATATATCCATCCAGTCTTACCTCTTTTGACTTCCATATCATCCCTCGCCCCTTTTTTTTTTTTTTTTTTTTTTCCGCCGATAATGGGAGCCTGCGAAAATCAACGATTAGCATAAGGAATCTTATTTCCTATGACTTGGCTCTATCGCACGATCTAATGACGGAAAAAGGTCAACCATTCCTAGATGCCCCGGCCTCCCCGTTTATAAATGTGGCCGGCTTCACACCCATAAACGTGGACTCACCGGGACACGACTTTGCGACATCCCTTAGACCGACCTCGCTCGATACCACTTTGTCACACCCCGACTTTACTAGGGTGTGATGGGCACCCGACCCATGTTTGGAGCCGAGCGAACCCGCTCGATCTCTTATTACATATCAAATTTTCAAAAATTCCCTTACGACAACAAGTCAGAAAACGTAGATAAGCCTCCGGATTTTTTTTAATTTTTTTTTATTTGAAACATAAGACAACAAGACGCGTTGGCCCTTTGAGGCCGCCGTCCGAACCGACACACACTATGACTCGTTCGCAAAGTCTCTAACTTCAACAGAGATCCTAGCATATAAGCCTCCGACTCGCAAAGACCCAAGAACAAGTGGGTCTCGCCAACTCCGCCGGAATGTCTTCTAACGGCTTCTCGTCCATCCGGGGGCGTACCGCGCGCACGAACGCAGCCCCCGAACGATACAGGGGTCGCACGAGCATTGTACCGAGTATGTAAGGCATGAATGGTAACATAGAACATAAAACCGTACATAGGAGAGAGTAATAACGAATCGGAACCGTAGAACATATCCCGCACCTTCGTAAAAGTAGTCCGTACATCCGAGTGCCTCTTAAGGCGGAGTCATGCATGCTTACTATTACTCTTATACGCATCCATAGTACCGTGGTAACGAATCACATAACATCATTAGCCCGCGTCCGGGTAAACCTTTGGGCGGAGCGCGCTAGCTTTTTAAAAAAACATGTAAATATGGGGTAAGTGCCCGACCAAATAGGATCGGTGTAATCATACGCCGTCCATACGCTTACCGTATGGTGGTCGTGCCTCCCGCGTCCGGGGTATACGCCGCCCACTACGCTTACCGTAGGTGGTCATGCCCGACGCCCTCTAGGCCTAAGTTATAAAACATCCATCATAAGCATGCATTGAGAGCCCAATCAAAAATTATAACTTTATCGAGTGACGTAAGGTCGGAAACCTCCGATTACATTATGGATTAATCATCATGACTTTGTCTCACCTTGAAGGACTATTAATATAAGGCGAGACTATCAACGGAGAATAACATTAAAAGAAACATAAAGGAATGATCATAAGACATCGTTCGTATGCTTTGAAATCCTTTAAATTAGTCGTTATCCATGAATAGAATTCTTTAACATTTCATATCGTCGTATTCATGGTAAGAACCTTCCTTGACATATTCATCATAGACATTTTCTCATACTCATCATAGCACATATTCTCATCATAAAATCCATCGTTACCATTGTTTTATCATAGAAAACTTTCAAAATCGTAAAACTTGGATTTTGGAGAAAAATGAATATTTTGGAAAACATTTGTGAACTTTTAGTACGTTAAGGAAATCATATTTTAAAACCATTACTTCTATTTGTGCAAAATCTAAATGTTATGGAAACGTTTAACACATCTCACATATGAATCATGCTATTGAAGAAAGAGAAAATTCAATCCTTAACATACTGCGCTCGTGCCTTCCCCGAGCTATTTTTTATTCGTCCAAACTTGTTGCGCTAGTCTACATTCAAGACGATTGACACAATCATTAGATTCATTACCGCCCAAAATCTACAAATTGGTCACATATACCCAAACATTAATTAAAGTCCTTAAGAATCCAAATCTTGAATCAACATTTGTCAATTTAAAGATTTCCCCGTAAATGCACCATCCCCGAGATTCCAACCCTTTTTATTTTAATCAACAACAATCCGGGAATTCAACCCGGCCAAACCAACAACAATACTAGCAACTATTCTAGTAACACTTCAATATCCAATCCAATCCAATTTAATTCAATTCAATTCACATATTCTTCCATCAACTCAAACAACATACTACTTTATCCGAAACCTTCAATTTCAACAACAACCATACATTTCATCATCATGCACATTCGTTGGCTTCAACAACAACTTTCATTTTACGTCACATATTCCATAGCAACAACAACTAGAATGTCAATTTACATCAATTTACCATAGCTTACCAAAACACCTACTATTCGGCCGCAACCACTTCTTTACATATTTTCATGCATTTCCTTCCATCTTTACACATTACAACAACAACACAATATGCTATATCAAATTAACTCCACAATACTACAACAACATATTTCATAAATTTTCCACTATACATTACAACAATAACTAACACACTACATAAAATTAATTCATTCTTTCTATACCACACATCACACACACGGCCAACACTTGCACATTCGACCACATTCACAACTTTCATATTTCCTCCATTTCCCACACACCACAACATACACAACTATCCAAAACATATGAAGAGAGGATTAAATACATACCTTTTTCTACTTAACTTTTCATTCGGCTAGGGGCATATATTGCACAAATTAAGGATTGAATTGCTCCAACAAGCACACCATGTTGTAGAGGACCTTCCATTTAATAGGAAAACTAGTAAGAGATAATTTTTCTCAATCAATTCTCCATGGCCAATTTTTTTTTAGCCATGGCCGAACCTCCCTTCTTTTTTTTTTTTTTTTCTTTCTTTCTTTCTCTCCACTCTTGAATTAAAATGATGACCCCTCCTTATATATATATATAGAGTTTCTACAAGCATGTGAGGGGCACATGCCCTCTCCTCTATATATATTTTTTCTAGAGATTTCTTTTCTTTTCCTTTTTTCCTTTTTATCTTCTAGAATTTTCTTCAAATTTCCAAGATGACTAATTCCTTTCTTTTTCTTCTTTTTTTTTTCGGCCACATGGCCTTTTTCAAGACATTTCTTGAGCACCCGTGAAATGACCATTTTGCCCCTAGCCTTTCCACATTATTCCATGATGCCACTTTGCGAATTTCCCTTTTTTTTTCGCCCTCAACCTTTCTCAATATTTCCATACTACCAATGTTCATAAATAATATTCCTAACAACTCGTACATTAAAATAATTCTTGAAAATGATCTTACCCTTAACTTGCCACGACTACTCCAAAGTATCCGAACGTACAAAGTACGGGCTATAACAGGTTACGTCCCTTAAACTATTCCTCCTAGTTCCTTCCCAGGACTACTTCCATCGGGTTAAAGTATGTATATACGTAATGGTTATGCACCCTTTGCTATCCTTCACGCATGCCCACACTTATGGCATCTCATAATTTCGAGTTTAAACTAAATCCTTGGGCTCTTTGCGTACAACTATTCCTTTAGCTTTCCGCTACAACCGCTTTTAACCTTATCCTCAACTCTTACAATACAACTCCAAAGCATAGGCTACGAAAATTCTTACTCTCTTACAATTCTCTCACAACACAAGTA
>NW_026716282.1:0-18013 GCF_029784015.1 Lycium ferocissimum
TAGCATTCATTACCTTGTTCCTCGTCTTTCTATAACTTGGCATTTCACCGTCCCATCACTTATAGCACTCGTGTCCCCCGTTACACACGTCTCAACCTATTACTATACCGTTGTCCCGCTTCCTTTTATTTCCCTCTTCCGTTAACTCCTTTTCTTCACCGACACCGATCCGGCCCCTTCTACGCGTCCTCTTGGGTTTCGGTCACCCCGCATACTCTAATTCCCCTTAGGTTACTCCAACTTCTCCTTTACTCCTTATGTCTAGATTTCATAAAAATTTTCAAAATACTTTGTGGGTTACCCATCCTGATGGATTTATAGGGGAGATGCTGCCGGAATTTCTGCAGATAAGGTGTTAGTTTAGAATTGAATTTCCCAATGATTATAGCTAATGCTTGGCATTTAATGACATTATTATAGATCGTGAGAAGCCGAGACGTAAGTTTGGAGTAGCATAGCGGGCGGCCAAGGTATGTAAAGCTCACCTTTCTTTCTTTGGCATGTCTTAGTATGAATAGGCTATGATATGATCCCCGAGGTAACTCTACTCCCGCGATCCGAGCATGTCCGTGATTCTTATTTATTTCTTGATATCCGTATTTATAATGTAGTCAAATTGTGGTCTTTATGCTTTTGTATGATTAAAAATGAATATGCATGAAGTGATTTGTTCATAAAAGAGTTGAAACTACGAACGTCCGTAACTTCCATAGGAAGGCTCGGATCGCTTCGATATGTCCGTAGGAGGTTCTGTAGCGTATTAAGATTATAATGTTCCAAGGCGGGCTCGGATCGGTTGATACTTGTCCGTGGGCCCGCAAGATATTCTGTTATGTAGTTCTGACGACTTATTAAGAGAACCTAATATAGTTAACAATCCGACCCCCGTATGTGATCACTTATTTATCTGTTAAGTCTGAAATAAGAATTCATATATATATGATTCTGATACATGATTATGACGCCTAAAGTTCTATTTGATAAGTCCCGGATAATATTTGGAAGAGATTTGATTTGGTCAATGCCATCGGTTTGTAAATGATAATTTGTCTGAAAATTCTGGTAAGTCTGTATAAATGTATGAAATGAGAATCCGTATGCATATGATTATGATACGTAACTATGATTGATAAAGTTTTATTCGATATGTTTCCGAGTAACGTTCGGAAGGCACTTGATCTGACTATTGCTTTGGCTTGTGAATGATAATTTGTTTGATTATTATATGGAATCTGTATGAATGTTTGAATGGCATATAGATCCCACGACTCTGCTCGTGCCACTATTATGACTTCCTTCGCCGGATCCCGGGCCGGTTACTATCGTGCGCCCAATGCGAAGTATGATGAGCTTCCGAAGTATGATGAGCGACTAATATTATGGTGTTATGATGTGTCCGGTACGCCGAGCCCCTTTTGGCCGGGTACCGTGGTTATATGATATGATGTGTGACGGAGATGCAGGAGATCTGAAAACTTCCAAAGTATGATGAGTTGTGGCGCCCAAGGCAGAAGGGGCGACCACGTTCCATCCGTCGGGCCCATTATGGACCGCATAGGGTATGATATGATAATCTGATGATCTGATGACATGTTAACTTGATAATGTGATGATCTGATAATATAATAAGTCTGTTCTGATGACATGACAATTTGATGATACGGTAATATGATGACTCTGCTTAATCTGATGATATGATAGTATGATGGTTCTGTCTGATGTGATGATATGATATATATATGCATTCTGAAATATGATCTATATGTCTTCGATATGATCTGGTGGGGCAAACCCAATGGTGGGGCAAACCCGGTGGCGAGGCAAAATTTCGCACCGGTTTAGGCGAATCCACGTTGGTTTGGCGAATCCACATCGGTTGTTGTCAGCTGCTACGATATGTTTTACTTTCCAAAAATATGAAACAGAAAGGTTTTTCAAAGGAAGCTAAGTATTTTGAGCATTCTGATTGTTATATCTGTCTTCTGTACCCCTTATGCACTATTTGTATTACAGAGGCATGTACTTCGGTATTCTGACTATTACGTATATTTTCTGTACTCCTCATTTCGGTTATGATCTCGTTTCATGTATTCCATGCTTTACATACTCAGTACATATTCCGTACTGACCCCCTTTCTTCGGGGGCTGCGTTTCATGCCGCGTGTGCACACCCGGGTGAGCTACGGATATTAGCGAGAAGATGTTCCGGCGGGATTGGCGAGCTCCGCCTCCTCCGAGTCTTCGCCGAGTCGAGTTTGTTTGTGTTATGATATCGAGTCATGTTAGAGACTTTGCGGTAGAGTCGTGTGTATAAGATGTCGATTTGAGCGGCTCTATAAGCCATCGTATTGTTATGCACGATATTACGATTTTTTGTACGATCACAAGTTTTGTTTGATTTGAAAAGATATAAAGTATGTTCGTTTTTCAAAAATTTTGCATTATGCATTCATGATCAGGTTAAGGGCCCATTATGACCACGAGTATTATGATAGTCAGAGGGTTCGCTCGGCCCTAAGTATGGGCCGGGTGCCCATCACACCCTATCGGATTAAGGGTGTGGGGTTGATGCGAGACGCGCAGTGATAGCTTATGCTTCCGTGACTCGTAAAACATGAAAAGAATTATCCCACTCACGATTTGGAGCTAGCCACGGTGATTCATGCTTTGAAGATGTGGAGACATTATTTATATGGTGTTCACGTTGATATTTATACGATCATAAGAGCCTCCAATGACATCTTTTGAAGGAGAGTGAGCTTGCGGCTTTGAGGTGGTTAGATTTCCGAAAGATTATGATGTTGATATTCTCTACCATCCGGGGAAAGCTAATGTTGTGGCAGACGCACTTAGTCGCAAGTCTATGGGCAGCCTAGCGGACGTACCATCAGAGAGGAAAGCAATGGTTCGCGATATCCATCAGTTGGCTAGTCTTGGAGTTCGTTTGGGCGATTACGGAGATGTTGGGGTTTCGTTCGAGGTATTGCCGAATCCTCTATTACGAAGAGATTAGCGACGTCGGTATGAGGATCCTATTCGGCACGGTACTGAGGAGACACAACCCTTGAGAAGGAAAAGACCGTTCGAGCTTACATCCGATGGAGCATTATTACACGGGCGGCATTATGTGTACCCGATGTTGCGGGGTTGCGGCGACGGTTATGGGCGAGGCACATTATGCCCGTTATTTTGTTTCACCTAGGGTCGACGAAGATGTACCATGATCTCGGATGTTTATATTGGTGGGATGGTATGAAAAGAGACATAGCGAGTTCGTCGCTCGAGGTCGAATTGCCGAGCGAGTTAAGATTGAGCACCGGAAGCCGGTGGGCTATTGCAGGAGATGGAGATACCATCGTGGAAGTAGGAGATCATTAATATGGATTTGATTATAGGTTTATCTCGCACTCCACGGAGGTATGATTCTATTTGGGTTATTGTTGATCTACCGACGAAATCGGCCCGTTTTCTTAGGTTCGGACTACTGCTCGGTGAGGATTATGCCAGGCTTTATATTAAGGAGATTGTGCGACTTCATGGAGTTCCAATATCTATTATCTCGACAGGTGCCCAGTTTGCAGCTAATTTCTGGAGATCGTTTCGGGCGAGGATTGGGGACGCGGTGGTCTCGGTGCCGCATTCCATCCCCTAACCGACGGACGGGACCGCATGTTATTCGAATCGGAAGATATGTTACGGTCTGTGTTATTGATTTCAGTGCATTGGGATGACCATTTGCCACTTGTTGAATTTGCTTATAATAACAGCTACCACTCCAGTATTCAGATGGCACCGTACGAGGCGTTGTATGGCAGGAAGTGTAGGTCACCGATCGGTTGGTTTGATGTTGGAGAGACTGAGTTGATTGGCCCAGATGTGGTCCAGCAGGCAGTGGATAAGGTGAAACTCATTCGGGAGCGGTTGTTAGCGGCTCAGAGTCGGCAGAAATCATATGCAGATAATCGCCGTCGACATTTGGAGTTTCAGATTGGAGATTGGGTATTCCTGAAAGTGTCACCTATGAAAGGTGTTATGAGATTTGGCAAGAAAGGGAAGCTCAGTCCGAGATATATTGGGCCTTATCAGATCATTCGTAAAATAGGCAAGGTTGCCTACGAGTTAGATCTATTTTTTGGGAGCGTACATCAGGTATTCATTGTTTCTATGCTTCGTTAATGTATTGGTGACCCTTCCAGAATATTTCCTGTAGATGATATTCAGGTCACAGAGGAGCTATCTTATGAGGAGCAGCCTATGGCTATATTGGATCGTCAGGTAAGAAAGTTGCGGAATAAAGACGTGGCTTAGTATAAAGTGCTTTGGCGAAACAACAACGGGAAGGAAATGACTTGGGATTATGAGGAGCGAGATGAAGAAAAGTATCCTGACTTTATTTCCGGTACCTACGGAGTAAATCCAAATTCTTTACTTGACTATGTTGTTTGATAAGTGAATTGTCGATCAATGAATGAATTGCTATGATTGTTGTAAAAGAAACTTAAAGTGCTTATAAGATCCCGTAAGGTTAATTTAACATTCGGGGACGAATGTTCAAAAGGGGAAAAGGATGTTAGAACCCGTATTTGTTACATTGGAACAATCCGGATTAACTATGACAAGTTAGGGTCCAAACCATTTCGGGATACAAAGTCGAGATTTTTGACCTTCGATTTTATTTTGAGTCATAAGTTGTGCATGAATTTGTTGGTATGGAACAATTAAGAAAATTTGGGACCAAAATTGAAATTTAGGGAACTTGAAAATCATCCATTTTCTCCTTGTTGGCCGTGTGAGTGGGAGATGGCCCCCACACATTTTTTGTGTTCAATTTCTATTGCTCCAACACATGGTGTGGGCCAAGGGACCCTTGTATAAGTCTTGCATTAGTTAAAATATGACCACTACTTCGTTCACCTCATTCAACACTTAGACAAAAAAAAAAGAGCAAGAAGCGAAGAGAAGTGAGGCTCTCGGCCAAGCCTAGAGAAAAACCAACTTCCATTCAAGTCATCCCAAAATTATTTTGTTGATGCAAACCCACTAATTGGAGGTCCTAAGTAGCGTGGAAGTGTTGTTGGAGCGATCAACCCGCTAGTTTTCATTATTTCAAACCACAGCCTATTGTGGAATTGAAGAGCAAAGGTAAGAATTGATTATGTTTTATGTGTTATAAAGGTTGTATGCATGTTGTAGTATGTTAAAATGGATGAATATCATGAAAAATAGTATGTTGGAAGTGAGTTGTGTGCATGGTGTGCTAGCCGTGCAAGTGGGTGTGTGTTGTGTTGTGTTGAAGCTATGAATTAAAGCTTAGTTAGCATGTTATGATCATTGTAGGGTGAAGAATGAATGAGAATCATCAATATGTATATATGTTGTGTTGGAAAAATGGGTCATGTTATGTGACGAAGAACGCATTAATGTCGCTTAGCGTTTTAGTGGTTGTCGTAATGAATTCTATGTTGGAAATGAGCTTTAATGACTCTAGATTGATGTTGTAATTGTATGGGCTGATTTGAAGATTATTGTGTATTTAATGTAATTTGTATATTGATGAGAATAGCATTGTTAGAATGTGAATTGTGGATGCAAATCATGATTTGGAAATGAGGAATGTGTTAAAGTGAGGTTCTCGGGTTTGGGGACTGATTTCGGGTGGATTGGAGAAATTGTTGGATTGTTTGAAATGTTGTATGAATTGTTTGGAATGTCTTTAAATATTGTTGGTATGGGTTCGGGTTAGTATTTGAATGTATAAGCGTCGATGTTGGCTTGAAGGTAAGCCGTTGAATTGAATTTATGAATGTTGTTGAATGATGGAAAAGAGGCTTATTAATGTTATATTGCCTTTCGGGTTGATTATTGATGTTGCTAGGTTGGTTGTTGTTGTTGTTGTTGATGATTTTGGCCGAGTTAAATTCTTGGGGTGGCCTATTTACGGGGAAATCTTTGAACGTTTAGTAGAATTAAGGGCTAAATTGGAATTAAATGCCCAAAATGTCTATAGCTAATGTTTGGCATATTATGACTTATTTGTAGACCTTGGGCAGCCCGAGACGTAGGTTGGATTTAGCTTGAATTTGGATTATATTGGAGAGCGTTTGAGGTATGTAAAGCTCCATTCTTTCTTCTTTGGCATGCCTTAGTTACAAATAGGCTAGGACACGAGCCTCGAAGAAATTCTATTCTCGCAATCCGAGCATGTTTATGACTCCTATTCGTTTCTTGGAAATTCGTATGTTAGGATGATGAAATATTGGCCTTCATGCCTTTGAAATATTTGATTTTCAACTTTTGTACAAAAAGTTTGGCTTTTAAAAGTTCGTAACTACGAACGCTCGTATCTTTCACGAAAGGCTCGGATTGCCTCGATATGCTCGTAGGTGATGGTATGATGTATGATAAGTATGTTTTTCATAGGCGGGCCGACTCGGGTCAACACCGTCCGTGGGCCCCGCGACTCTTCTTTTGTAATTCTGATGACTTTCGACAAAATATGATATGATTAATATCCCGATTTTAAGTATGATCATTTTACTTATCATTTGAGTCTATGATAATGATTTTATGCATATGGTTACTCATGACTCCGTTCGTGCATCTCTTTATATCGTTCGCCGGAGTCCGGGCCGGATTACGTTGTCGTGCGCATTATGATATACTCCGGTGTTATCTTGTGTTTACGGTTCATCGAGCTGTATCGCTCGAGGTCGGGTTCATGCATATTGGGCGTTATCTTGTGTTTGGCATTATCTTGTGTTGTGATATGTGACGGGGATTCGGAGATTTGAAACTTTGCGGTGTTATCTTGTGTTATGGCGCCATTGACGGGCGAGCGATTATATTTCATGCCACTATGCATGATTTGTATTTTGAAAGTAAACATTTTGATATTTTTGGATATGTACTTACTTTCCATACTCTGTTTCGATTATTACTCAGATTTGCTTTTGTATTTCATGATTTGCATACTCGGTACATATTTAAATGAGACCTCACTTTCTTCGGGGGCGGGTTTCATGCCGCCGTAAGGGTCGGGGACGCACGGTTTGGTGATTCCTGTTTAGGACACCTCTACAAATTGGTATTTGGGTGCTCCCAGCCCATTTTCGAACTGCATTTTGGTATATATTTGTTCATTGCATTTGTATGTATTTGTTCGGGGGTACGGCGGGGCCCGAGGGCGTCATATGATTGTTTGTCTGTTTAAGGTACGTGGACATGTATGTGGGTTATAGTCATAGGGAATGATTATGTTTGTATGATGTATGTTACGGCGATCCCATTCAAGTGGCGGCCTCGTCGGCTTGCATTTGTATATGTTTTGGGCCGTTGCGCCATTTGGTAGCCTTGCGGCTTTGATATATATTCGGTTGTGTTTGAGATGCGTTTGCGACCGTTTGATATAATAAACGGGAACGGCGTTTGATATTTGTGTCTGTATAAGCCATCTGTTTGCGACTCAGATTTGTGATTGTGTTTGGGTGCCCAATTCGGGCACTAGTCACGGCCTACGGGGTTGGGTCGTGACATGTATTTTGGCCCTGTGAGGCATTGTTAGTATTTCCTGTGTACAGGTTTTGAGACAGTAAGAAATATAGAGGAAACTTTGCCGAAATTTTCCCAGAAATAACGAGAAAATGAGATGTAGGTTTGTAATGCGACTTGAAAGGCGTGTCCACCGTAATGTAAGGATTTGAGTAGTTGTGAGTATGGGCTGACCTCGAGAAAAAGTAATAGTATGATTAAGACAAAGTCTAGAGAGGAAGAAGTTGATCAGAAAAGGGTAAAGGGTTAAGAAGCGTTATGTTATGGGATTGGTTACGAATAAGATATAATGTGAATACAATGAGGGTTGTTATGAAAATAAGTAAAGCCTAGTGGGGAAGTGGCCAAGGCTATGGTGTGATTTATGTAGCTAGGATACAAGGCAAGTGTGAAACGGAAAGACAAGCTATGGAATGAATACGAAAAGGTTTGAGTTAAAGATTAAGAGGCGACACGAGATAATGTGCCTAGAATGTTACAAGTTGAGTAAAGGGAATTACAAGAAGGAAAAGTTTAAATCGAGATCCTTAAGACCCCATGCGACTAGTTGAACATTCGAGGACGAATGTTCTAAAGGGGAAAAGGATGTTATACCCCGTACTTTTTATGTTGGAATATTTTAAGTTGGTTGCGACAAGTTATGGATAATACTTTTAATTTCCGATTTTGTTGACTTTGTGTTAATGCACAAGTTGCATATTCTTCTTTTCATTGGTATGGAGTGTTAAGGGTAAATTTGGAATAAGAAAAATTTGGGGTTAAAAGTGAATTATGGAAAGTTAAGCATTTCATGAGAATTTGGGGCTAGAAGTGAAATTTTGGAAACTTGATAATTCATGAAAATGGCCATATGTGGCCATGAGTGTGGTGTGGGCCATAGGCCACATGGATGAAATATATATGTGTATAAGGATGACTAATTAATCATCTTCCAACATTTAGAAGCTTAGAGAAAATTCAAGAAACTTGGAGAAAGACTAAAGGAGGCCATTCGGCCATGGCTCCCCGAATGAGGTCCATGAGGATTGATCCAAAAAAATATTTTCTTCATGTGTTTCAACTAATTTAGAAGGTGCATAACAACATGGAGGAGTTGTTGGAGCAAGAAAAACATCCGTTTGTGCAATTGGTAAGCCTAGCCGAGAGGAAAAGTTAAAGAGAAAAGGTGAGGTTTAATCTTCTTTATGTGTTTATGGATGATTGGTACATGTTGTGATATCTAGAAATTAAGGAAACCATGAAATTATGTATGGGGAAGGTTGGTGTGTGTGTGTGTATGGTGTAGGAGTAGTGAGCTAATGTTATTTAGTATTTTGTTGTTGTTATGGAATATGTGATGTACAAACGAATGAAATTCATGAAAATGTGGTGGTTGTTGTTATAGCCGTGTATGTGTGGTGTGTGGCCGTGTGTATGTGGTATTGTGTAGGAGTGGTAAATTAATTGTATCTAACATGCTTGGGTGTTGTCGTAGTGTGTGAAAATGGATGAAAATCATGAAAGTTATGGGTTGGTTGTGGTGGCCGAATATGGGTTGTATTGTTTGGCAAGGAATGAACAAATTTTATTTAGTGTAATTTGGTTGTTGTGTTGTGGATTATGTGATGAAAATGAAAGTATTAGATGATACATGTTGAAGTTGGGACCGTTTGTGAGTTAATGTAGAAGTTAGTATATTGGTAATATAGTTTCTTGCAATTACATGAATGATATTGTAATACGTGGTTGTCGATATAGTTTATGAATTTGGCGGGAAGAAATGTATTGTTGTGGTTCTTATGGAAATTTGAGGTGTCGGGTGAAGTAGAGCATTAATTGGATTGTTTGAAATATTGTGCGGATTGTGGGAAATGTTCTTGAATCGTGTTTGAATGGTTTTGGATTGGTATTTGAATATGCGATCGTTGATATTAGTTTGAATGTATGAAGTTGAATTGAATATGCATGAATGTCGTCGAATTATGTAAAAAGGAGTTATTAATGTTAGAATGCGTTTGGAATTGCTTATTGATGTTGTTTATATGGTTGTTGGTATTGTTGTTGAAGAATTGGCCGAGTTGAATTCTCGGGGTGTTGAATTTACAGGGGAAGTGTTGCCCGAATTTCTGTAGATAAAGTAATGGCTTGGAATTGAATTTCTCGATGCTTATGACTAATGTTCGGTGCCTAATGACGTATTGTAGATCGTGAGAAGTCGAGACTAAAGTTCAAGTTAGCTTAGGAAGCAACGAGGTATGTGAAGCTTATCCTTCTTTCCTTTTGGCATGTCCTAGACGCACTAAGTTGTGATGTGTTATGAGCCTTGGGGTAATTCTATTCTTAAAATCCGAACATGTTTACGATTCGTATTTGCTTCTTGAGGTTGGCACCCTCAATGTGGTTAAGCTATGGACCATATGTCTTTGATACGATTGGATTTGAAATGCTATGTGACCGGTTTGTTCCGAAAAGATCTTATGTCTAAAAATGCCTGTAGCTTTCATAGATGGAACCGGATTGCTTTGATATGCTCGCAAACGATTCTTATTCGTTTCTTGATATTCGTATTCTTAATGTAGCCGAATTATGATCCTTATGTCTTTTGTATGACTAAATTTCTAAGATTGCATAAGAGTTTTATTTTCAGAAGAGTTTTGTTCCTAAACGATTCCGAAACTACGAACGTCCGTAACTTTCACAGACAGAACCGGATCGCTTTGATATCTTCGCAAATGATTTTATGACTAGTAATGACTTTAATTTTCATAGGCGGGCCCGGATTGGGTTGACGTTCGTCCGTGGGTCCCGCGACTTTTCTTTGTATAGTTCTGATGGCTTTTGAAAGAATTCAATATGACTATCTTTCCGACCCCCGAGTATGATTGCTTATTTATCTGTCAAGTCTGAAATAAGGATTTTTATGTATGTGATTTTGATACGTATTTGTGGTTTCGAAGTTCGGTTTAATATGTTCGAGTGATATTCGGAAGAAAGTACGATTCGACTCTTGTTTTGGCTTATAAATAACGATCCCTTTTGATTACTCTATTGAGTCTTTGTGAATGTTTGGCATTGCATATGATTTCCTACGATTACTGCGTGCGTTACGTTATTACCTCTTTTCGAGTCCCGGGCCGGTATGTTATCGTGCGCACTATTTCGAAATATGATGTGATTCTGAAGTATGATGTGATTCCGAAATATGATGTGATTCTGAAGTATGATGTGTTTTCCGAAGTATGATGTGATATGATACGGAGTATGATGTGTTCGGAGGTACACAATATTCGAAAGTATGATGTGTTGTGGCGCCCAGATGGAGTGGCGACTACGTTCTGTCTGCCGGGTCCCATTACGGACCGTATGTGATATGATATGATATGTGATGATCTGATGATACGATATGATATGTGATATGATATGTGATAATATGACGATATGATTTGATTTACCGAGTCCCTCACTAGAGGGCTGGGTACGGTATGTTTATGATTATTATATTATATATGGATCGGGCCGTACGTTCCTCGGCATTATTATATTATATATGGATCGGGCCGTACTTTCCTCGGCATTATTATATTATATATGGATCGAGTCGTACGTTCCTCGGCATTACCGTATTATTTATGGATCGGGCCGTACGTTCCTCGGCATTCGGTTAATGTCAGCTCATTTGATGTGTTTGATTTTCCGTATGTCTGAGACAGAAAGGTTTTTCAAAAGAAAGCGAAGCATTTTGGCATTCTGATTATCATATATGTCTTTTGTATCTCTTATGTATGATTTGTATGTCAGATGCAAGCACTTTGGTATTCTGGCTATTGTGCTCACGTTACGTGCTCTTATTTGGTTATGACTTCGTTTTCGTATGCCATGCTTTACATGCTCGGTACATATTCCGTCTTGACCCCTTTCCTTCGGGTGTTTCATGCGCGCGGTATATACGGATAAGTAGGTGATGTTGAGAAGATATTCCGGATTGGCGAGCTCCATTTCCTCGGTCTTTGGTATATAGTCGAGTGTTTTTGTACGGTATACGGAGTTATGGTAGAGACTTTGCGGACGATGTCGTGTGTATGATATGTAAGTTTTGTAAGCGGCTATGTAACGATGTATTATTATGCATTATGCCACGAACTTCATATGTTTCTGATTTCACTCGATGCTAGTTTTATTTGATTTGACAAAGATGAAAGGCATGTTTGTTTTCGAAAAAAAAAATTTCATTACGTACTTGTCACACCCTTAATCCGATAGGGTGTGATGGGCACCCGACCCTTATTTGATAACCACGCCGGCTTTCATAATACACATAATCGTTTGTGTTTGAACGTGTAAAAATGAAGAAGGAAAATTTTTCGGAAAACAAACATACTTTCGTCTTTTTCAAATCAAATAAAATCTGTAACCATAACAAATGCCGGTAAACACATGAAATTCATAACACAATGCGTCTTGATACATCGACTGGCCGTTTACAAATGGACATCTCATACACACGACACATCTACGCAAAGTCTCTAACATAATTCCGAATACCATACAAAGCATTCGACTCGGTAGCACTCCGGAGGAGGAAATGGAGCTCGCCAATCTAGGAACATCTTTCGCTAACATCATCTACTCATCTGTGGGTACACACGCGGCATGAAAATGACTTTGAAGAAGAAAGGGGTCGACGGAATATGCATCCGAGTGTGCAAAGCGAAATACAGAAAACGGAATCATAATCGAAGTAAAGTGCACCAAACGCGAGCATAATAAGCCGAATACCAAGGTACTTACATCTGACCTCCAAATCTTACATAAGCGGTACAGAAGACAAGTAGGATAATCAGAATGTCAAAATGCTTCGCTTTCCTTTGAACAACATTTCTGCCTCGTATATACGGAAAATCAAACATGTCATATGAGGTGACTTTATGGCGTTGCCTAGGACGTACGACCGATCCATATATAACACATAAAACAAGACTAGAACTCACCTTTCTTCTTGACTTCTCGGGGCGGCCTAAAGTAGTGGATGAAGGAAACGAGTAGCTATTGCCCGAAACAACGACTCCACGTTATTAACACCCTTCAATTAGCAAGTTTGCTTGAAGAACTAATTTTTTTGATGGCCAAATCTTGACCTCCATTTTTCCTATTCATGGCGTATGGCCCTTTTCTTTTCTCCCCATTTTTCTTGAAATTTCTAGAGGAGGAAGATGAGAAATGTGATGACTTAGTCATCTCTATATATATATATATAGCTATAAAAATGTGCACATGACCATGCACATGCTCCATGTCTTTCTCTCCTTTTTCTTTTCTTTTTTTTTTCCTACAAGTTTCTTGAATTTTCCTAGTGATGAAAATGATTTTGATGACTAATTTGTCATCTTTTAGCCACTTATATAATTTGCACACATGGCCCATATGCACACACACACATGGCCACATATGGCCATTTTCATGAATTCTTAGTTTCCAAATTTTCACTTTTGGACCAAATTTTCATGAAATGTCTAGCTTTCCATAATTCATCTTTTGGTCCCAAATTTTTCTTATTCCAAATTTACCCTTAACATTCCATACCAATGAAAAGATGAATATGCAACTTATGCACTTTTAACAAAATCGGAAAAATTTACAACCTTGTCCTTAACTTGTCGCAACTGACTTAGAATATTCCAACGTACCAAGTACGGGGTATAACAGTACTTGTGTCATGTTTTGCGGGCCCAGTATAGTTATGAGTATTACGAGAGTCAGCGGGTTCGCTCGGCCTTAAGTAAGGGCCGGGTGCCCATCACACCCTGTCAAAAATTAGGGTGTGACATTTTGAACGTTGGATTATTCGTAAGTTAATCGACATAAGTTCAAGAACAAGATTATTTTTAAGATATGAGACAAGGACTTTTTAATCCCAATTTTAATATGCACGGGTTGCTAATTAACTACTATTAGTGTGGATATATTAGTGAATCATTAGGGATTAACAATCATGGTCAGATTATTAAGTGGGCCCCACTAAAATGTGGACAATTATGATTGGAGCATGGATGATGACATGCTAAAGTGGGTCATTTGTCAAGTGGGCTACTTGCCTATATATGTATATTTGATGACTAAGGCATTTATACGTCTTCATCTTCATAGACTTCATTTGAGAGAGATTTGCAATCAGCCATGGCTACTACTTAGCTCACGGCCAATTCAAGTGTTGGGAGAAAAAGTTGTAATTTTTTTTAAGTGTTCTAAGACATCCGGGGGAGGCAGCAATATTATCTGCATCTTAGGTTTCATTTTCTTGTAGAATTAGGAGCAAGTAGCATGTTAAATTCATCTTGCTCATAGGACAAAAAAAGGTTCCAGCCCTCTTCTTAATCAAGTGAGCAGCAACCTTCTTATTCTCTTGAATTGGAGACTTTGTTCCTATGGGATGGAGCGACGAATGTTATTATTTGATTTGAGGAAGAAGAAGTGGTGCAATTGGTGCAGGTGGTTGTAGGATCTGTTCTAGCTAAGTTAAGGTAAGATTTCCTCTTCTTATAGTGTAATTGGAATTAAATGATGTTGTAATTGAGAGATTAACTCGTATTAAGCGAAATTGGAAGTAAGAAAATGCATGATTGCATTGGTGTTGTAATTGGGCTGAATTGGAGTTGTTTCAATTAAATTGGGTTTGATTATTGAATATGTGTTAAAAGTGAAGGAATCTTGATATTTAAAGCTGTAGTTGTTTATATGAAATTGTTGAGATATGAATTGGATTTTGTGGAATTATGAGAAGAGTTATGGTACTATGTTCTTGTGGATTAGATGTTCATGAGGTTGTTGGGCATTGTTGTATTGTATTTAGGGGCTGTTCTTGTTAAGTTGAAGGATTAAAAATGTGGTTATGATTATATATTTGTGTTGTTGTAGTTGACGGGCTGTTGGGGCATGTTATCGTTAGGTCATTTTTGATAGTGTGTTGTGGCTATAAATCATTAGGAATAACTTGAATATGTCATGGTTGTTATGTTGATTATTGTTGAACGTGCAACGTGTGGGGTGATTTGGACCGTTGTGCGTGCGGTGCGGACTGTTTCGAGGTGTTCTTGGACCTTGTTTTGGCTAATTCTTGATGTGGTAACTTGGATGTGTTGTTGTTGATGTTATTCTGGTTGTTTTAGAGCTGGTTTGAATGTGAGGGAAGTGAACAATGTCACCACCCAATTCCATGGACCGCGACTGGTGCCCGATTTGGGCACCCGTACTCACGCGTATTACCCAAAACAGATTTACGGATAAATTATACAGATATAGGGAACAGATGTCATACATAATCATAGGCGCCGACAGAAACCGGCAAAGCTGTCATGGCGGGTGGGACCGCCCAAACACATATCGTACAAACATAACCGAACAGAACTCAGACACAACCCACACTTATGTCCACAGACCTCTAACAGAACCAACGGAGTCATATGACGGGACGGGGGCCCCGCCGTACCACGAGAACAAATGAACATATGCATAACGGTAGAATATGTACCAAAATATGTCTCGGACAAAGGAGCACTCCAAATGGGCGAATGGATATCCTATCGTCGCGTCGCCAACCGGTCGTCCGCAGCACTGCAGGCATGTAACGCGACCCCGAAGAACGGGGGGTCGGTGAACTATGTGCGAGTATGTAAAGCATAGAATACGTAAATAAAATTATAAACGAAAATAAAGTCCGAAAGCGAGGTACGAGAAAATAAGCACGATGTACGGAATATCAAAGAAGAACATGCATGCAAGAACGGTGTCGGCCCCTTGCGGGACCGGGGGAACGTGGTCGCCCGCTCTACGAATACGGGCGCCACACACATCATACTTCGGAAGATTTGCTCCTGTCTCAGACACACCATAATATCAAAGTACACATGTATGCAAATATGGTTCAGAGAACCAAACACATCATACTTCGTAAACACATCATACTTCGGAATTTATATACGGTGCCCGGCCCTCAAGCGAGAAGCTCGGGAACCGTGCGCACGATATAAACCGGCCGGGACTCGGTGATGGAAATAGACTCTATGCACGAGCGAGAAAATGAGAAACAATATGCAAATATAAAACACACTCTAGACTCAATGAATATTTGAAACGGAACATGCAGGACGAAGGCGGAAGTCAAATCGGAATAGGACTATGCAAGGCGAGGCCTCGGGAAGCGTGCACATATCTCGAGTCAACCGAGGTGACGTACGGAAGTCATAATCCTTAGTTACTCTAAAATCGTTTACGAATGTTTCTACGCAATCCGGATTCATTTATAAAAGTTATAGGTGTTTAAACTAGTTTCTTAACAAAGCACAAGGTGCCTAATTCAATTCTATTGAATGAAGAAGGGGAAAATTGAGGCGCGGATTTCGGAAAATAAAGTCGTCCGAGGCTCATATCAAAACTTATCATGTCTTTGACATGCCAAAAGAAAGATAGGGTGAGCTTCACATACCTTTTTTTACTTCTTATGCCAATCAGATCAAATCCCAAACTCTCCAAAATCTACATTTGGTCACGATTACCAAACATTAGTTATGGATGCTTAGAGTCCCTTTTTTTCAAATTATCACTTTGGCTACCGAAATTTCGGTAGCACTTCCCGTAAATACACCATACCACCAAGTTCAACTTGGCCAATTTCAACAACAACCCCGAGAATGAAACTCGGCCAACATTATTACAAGCAATGCCAACAATTATTCCCGATAATGCTTACAATATTCACAATGATTCCATAGTACCCGAAATCTTCAACAAAGATGTAATCACACATTTTCTTGTTCGAAATTCATAAATCATATCAACAACCATTCATAATCAACATCATTCATGCAATGTAAGAATTTAAGCTAATGTCACCTTACTTCTTCCAACATCGATAACGATTACAACTTCGTTTCCAAACTATTAAACTTGCATTTTCCATCATAGAATCCATGATAACAACAACTAAAATATCAAATAGAATTAAATTATCATGGCTTGTCAAACCACACCTCATTCGGCCACATCACAACATGCATAATCTCATATTCTTCATCCATTTTACATTATGGAATTGCAACACAACAACCAAGACGTTATAAATAAAATTAATTCATCACTTCCACCTACACTACTATATTCGGCCACCTCCCATTCACAACTTCAACCAAAATCATCAAGCTTTCATTTCCAATATAGAGTCCATAATAACCACAACTAGAATACTACATAAAACTTAATTAATTTTTCCACACAATTCATGCATACACGGCCACATGCATATACACACAACCACCATGCAAACTTCCCTATTTTCATGAATTATATCCATTTCTACCTACTACAATGTAAACAAACTCTTCATAACATATAAAATGGGATTAAATCTCACCTTTCCTCCTTAACTTCTTCAACTTGTCCAAGGTGTGGAATCGTCGAAACGAACGTCCTATCTTCCGAAATAATTATACCACGTTGTAGAGGACCCTTGAATTAGTATAAATACATGAAGAAAAGAATTTTTGGGACAAGATTTCATGGTGGCAAAAATGCCCCACCTTGGCAGTCCTTCTCTTCTTTCTTGACTTTTCTTTCTTATTTCTTCAACAAAAAAGATGACTCCAAATATATATATATACATGTCTTCCACTACATTCCATATTTATTATTTAGCCCCTCACTTTAGGAAATTTTAGCACATAGCCCCTCTCTTTATATTCTCTAGAATTTTCTTGAAATTCCATGGCAAAGATGACTTATTTGTCATCTTTTTTTTTTTCTCCTTTTGTTATTATTTCTTTTTTTCCTCACATGGTCAATATGACCTTTTTGGAACATTCAAGAGACTCATGTGAAATTCCCATTTTACCCCTCGACTTTTCTCAATATTACAATTTTGTCCCTGACCTTCCGCATTATTTCCACGGCCCATTTTGCAAATTTCTCTTCTTGCCCCCTAGCCTTTCTCAATATTTCCGTCCAATAATATTCATAAATAATATTCATAACCAACATGCACTAAAATAATTTTGAAAATGGTCTCGCCCTTAACTTTCCCCGACGACTTTGAAATATCCAAACGTACAAAATACGGGCTATAACAAACAATATAGGGAAAATGCTGCCCAATTTTCTAGAAAGAAGCTACTAACTTTGAAATACGTTTTAAGCTTTTCCGTAGCTTAACCATAGTTCTTAACGTCTTAATATAGGTTGAGGTACTTCGGGCAGCGTATACATATCGAGTCACGGATTAAGTGTCAAAGGTATGTAAAGCTATCCCTTCCTTCTTTTTTTTGCATGAATTACATAAAACGAGCGGACGATGAACGTACATAATTCCAATGAATTCTAGTTCTCAGTGGTACTTGACATGATAGTTGTCTTTGATTCTCCAGTGTTGGTTCATTCTAATTATTCTATTGAGTCTCAGATGATGATTTAATTTGTATATGGTTGCTCATGATATTCTACT
>NW_026716283.1:0-17550 GCF_029784015.1 Lycium ferocissimum
AAAAACACTCGTAAACTTTCTGGTTTTTTAAAGGGGGGAATAAATTCCCCGGCTCTAACTATCATAACTTAAAAGATCTAAGACATGCCAAAAGGGAAAAAGGTAAGCTTTAATACCTAAAATTTCCTCAAGCTAACTCAAACTCAAGCTAGTCCAACTCAAACCTATGTCTCGGGCTACCAAAGTCTACATAACATCAATAAATATCAACGTTACTATATGCGTTTAGAAGTTCATTTCCAAACTAACACATGATTCTACGAAAATTTGGGCAGATTTCTCAGTAAATAGGTCAACCCGAGAATTTAATCTCGGCCAAATCAACAACACCAATCGATATAGCCCGTATTGTACGTTTGAATATTCCAAAGTCGTGGAAAGCTAAAGGCAGACCATTCTCAAAAATTATTTTAACGGACGAGTTGTTGTAAATATTATTTGTAACTATTATTAGCACGGAAATATTGTGGAAGGTTGAGGCGAAAAAGGAAATTCGCAAAATGGGCCGTGAAAATAATGCGGAAAGGCTAGGGACGAAATGGTAATATTGAAGAAAGTCGAGGGGCAAAATGGTAATTTCACCAAGGGCTTATGAAAGTTCCAAGAAGGCCATATTGGCCATGTGACAAAATGGGAATGGAAAGAGATGACAAGGTGAGTCATCTTTTATAAAATTCAAGAGAAGAAAAGAAAATCAAGAAAATGAAAGAAAATTCTGTAGAGAGGAATAAGAGGACAAGTGAACATACTTGAGGGACCTAAACATAATTATGGAAAAGTATTGGAAGACATGTATATATATATATAGTCATCCTTTTAATCAAAGAAAGAAAGAAAGAAAGAAACAAAAGAAAAAAAAAGAGAGAGAGGAGTCACGGCCATGGGCGTCGAACTCAAACTATGGCAAGTGATCATGGAAAAGATTTATTTTCCTCTTGTTTTCTTACTAATTAGGGAGGCCCTCGTCGACATGGAGTAATTGTTGAAGGAAGAAAACCATTTGTTCTTGCAAAGGATGCCATAGCCGAGTATTGAAGGGAACAAGAAGGTGAGGTATAATCTATATCTTTTATGTGTTATGAGTGGTTTATGCATGTTGTTGAATGTAGAAATGATGGAAATTCATGAAATATTGTATGCTCAAGTTGGGCCGTGTGAAGTGTTTGTGTGGCCGTGCATGGTTGAATATTTAGGAGTAATGAATTAATTGAATTTAGCATGTTTATGTGTTGTTGGAGAGTGTAGAACATGAATGAAACTCATAGGATTATGTGTTGAGGAATGGGCCGTGTAGGGGCTGTTTGGTATGTAAGGAATGAATTGATGTATCTTGTATGTTGGTTGTCGTCGTAATGAATTCTATAACGTAAAATGAAGAGTGATGATCCAAGTTGAAGCTATAAGTTGTGTGGGCTGATTTGGAGCTTAATATGATTTGAATATGTTTTCTTGAATTTATGGAAGTAATGTTATTGATGTATGGAAGTGTGATGTAGTTTACGAATCGGAAAGAAAGAAGTGTGTTGTTATTGTTCTAGTTAAGTTGGAAGATTTCGAGGTAAGATTGGATGTTGGTTTGGATACCTTGAATTACCTATCGATATTGTATTATGATTGTTGGTTATTGGCGTATTGAATGTTGTTAGTTTGGCCGGGTTGTATTCCTGGTTGTTGTTGATTCAAATCGGCCAAGTTAAACTTGGTGGCATAGTATATCCGTTAGGGAAATGTCAAATTTCGGCAAACAAAGTGTTACTTTAAAGAATCAACTTCTAAAGGCTCTAATCAAGCTTTGGGTAAACATGACCAAATTGTAAATTTCGGCGGATTTGCAACAAGGATTTGGAGAAGCGTAAGGAGCGAAAAGAGAGGTATGTAAGACTTCACCCTTCTTTCTATGGCATGTCTTAGACATACTAAGTTGGATACGGGCCTCGGGGATCATTCCTTTCTTGAAACCTAAGATTGAAAATAGTTACTATTCATTCGAGGAATTGAATTAGAACTTGCGCGAAATGTTTTAAAAACTTCTTAAACGTCCTAACTTACCCAAATAAGACTCGATTACTAAGACCCTCCCAAGTGACGCCATGAACCGTAATATACGTAAATTTGATACGCCTAGCCTCGTTTGACTCGAGGTGGGCCCACTATTCCCTGAATTCTCTCCTATTGTCCCATTTAGCTTACTTTCATTCTATAATTTAAGGAAACTTTTGGACATCTTTTCGACTACTAAATAAGAATTGTTTTAATTAAACCCTTAACCCCAATGCATGATTTTTCCTCACTAAAAGTTTACAAGTGTTTTCCAAAATATTCTTTTCTTCAAAAACCAAGTTTTATAATATTGAAAGTCTTAGCGACTAAAGCGCGACTATGATACTACGATGACAAGGATCCTATGATACCTATGATTCCATGGTGACCATGATTCCCCGTTACCTATGATTCTATGATGTCGGCCTATGCCATGTCTATAACCCGACATATATATATATAATAACGAGAATCGAGCGCTATATAGACGCCGATAAATATACATGGAATATAATGGTAGAACCGGACGCTATAGGCGGTAAATATATATGATATAAGTGTGTGCATATGACAAAAAGAATCGAGGCTATTATAGACGCGATACTTGTATGTGATGAAAGAGACGGGGCGCTATAGACGCCGATATTTATACTTGATATATGCATATATTTACGGGGAAAATAGGGATAAGGGCGAGGAGCGTTATGTACGCGTATCCACCGATCGCTTGGAGTTTGGCACATGATATCGTCCGGACGCGGGATGCCGGACGCGGGGTGTGCATATTATGGTTAAATGGATCGGTGCCGACGCCTCGGCAATATAATATATTCCTTTTTATGTATATATATATATAGTAAGGAAAGCTAAGAAAGTACGACATTCGCCCAAGGGCACTTATAGGTACAGTGCTATCCTCTTATCTCATCACGGATTCTATAATCCCATGGTATTGTTGTTCATACTTACGTTCTTGTTCGTATTATTATTATTCATTGCTCGTACTGACCCCTCTTCTTCGGGGGCTGCGTTCATGCCGCGCAGGTACACCCAGACGGATCGAAGTTAATGTAAAAGACGTTCGAAGTTGGCAAGCTCCATTTGGCTCCGGAGTGAAGCCGAGTCGAGTATACGTGCCGAGGAGTCCCGATTACAGTTAGAGACTTTGCAGAGCCGATTGTCGTGGGTTTTGGGAGTCGGTTTGTATTGTAATACAAGTTTGTACGAGTTACATGTTTTACTTGATTTAAAAGCAAAAAAGAATGTTTTAGTAATCTTATTGTATACACCTGGTTTAGAGGCTCAAAAAAAAAATTCAAGTACGTAGTAAGGGTCAGCGGGTTCGCTCGGCTCCGGTTACGGGGTCGGGTGCCCATCACACCCTAATCAAGATTGGGGTGTGACAAAGTGTGCTCCGAGAGCGGGTCGGTCCAAGGGTTGTACGCAAAGTCGTGTCGGTAGAGTCACATTTATGGTGTGAAGCCGGCCACATTTATAAACGGGAGGCTGCGGGGCATTTAGGAATTGTTGACCTTCTTTGTCTTGTGATCGTGCGATAGAGCCAAGTTATAGGAGAAAGGAATTCCTTATATAAGTTCCGTGCGATGAAAGAAGCGGGGGAGAAGAAATCAGAAACGGGCAAAGAAGTGAGACGTGTTGTTTCGAAAAAAATTATGGACTTGAGATAGTGACAAAGGTGTAATCGCTACTGCGAGAACACGGAAGTCCGGGATAGGAGGTAGCCATACACATAGACGGAAGATGAACGTTGGGGATCAAAAAGGGCAAAATAGTAATCGTAGAGAAAGGACGGGTTACGAAAATACCTCGAAGGTTCGTCAAGAAGACTTCGATGTGCCCCAGAGCATGTAATAAAGGTCGTGTGAGGAAGCGGACGCGAAAATATCAGTGTTAAGGCATCGAATTTCAGCAAAGTCTCGAGGTTAAGCGTGCTCAGGTGGGAGCAATTCTATAATGGGTGACCCCCTGGGAAGTTTACAAGAAATTTTACATGATCAGACATATGAGACAAATGAAAAGCTACGAGTGACCTAAGGGGAATCAAAGTATACGGAATTGCTAGAAGCTATACGAGGTCACATAAAATGAGGTAGACTAGACTGGGGAAGAGACAGGGAGTGCGGCACGGCTCGGAAATTAGGATAGGCTTGAATAGTGTTCGGAAGTATTCTGTGGGTTAGTTGATAGTAGTTATATATATGAATGTATGAAATATCTCAGGTATAATTGTATCGGTGGACATGTAAGTCCAAAGAACCGAAGCTATGGTAGGGAAAGTATTGATCACGCATGGGAATCGAAGCTCGAGTGACAACAACGGTAAATAGTACAAGGTAGGAAACTTGAGCTATGTGGAAAGGAAAGAGAGTGTTGAAAGAGTAAAGGGACCAAAGTCTTATTGTCTTATTAGAGATTGAAACTTGAGAATCTAGTACGGTGATAAATGGAAAGGAAAGAGTAGCTATAAAAGAAACCCTCCTAGAGTATTATGACGCCCACAAGGTCAGTTGAACATTCGAGGACGAATGTTCCAAAGGGGGAGGATGTTATAGCCGTACTTTGTACGTTTGAATATTCCAAAGTCGTCGTGGAAAGCTAAAGGCGAGACCATTCTCAAAAATTATTTTAACGGACGAGTTGTTGTAAATATTATTTGTAACTATTATTAGCACGGAAATATTGTGGAAGGTTGAGGGCGAAAAAGGAAATTCGCAAAATGGGCCGTGAAAATAATGCGGAAGGCTAGGGACGAAATGGTAATATTGAAGAAAGTCGAGGGGCAAAATGGTAATTTCACCAAGGGCTTATGAAAGTTCCAAGAAGGCCATATTGGCCATGTGACAAAATGGGAATGGAAAAGATGACAAGGTGAGTCATCTTTTATAAAATTCAAGAGAAGAAAAGAAAAATCAAGAAAATGAAAGAAAATTCTAGAGAGGGAATAAGAGGGACAAGTGAACATACTTGAGGGACCTAAACATAATTATGGAAAAGTATTGGAAGACATGTATATATATATATAGTCATCCTTTTAATCAAAGAAAGAAAGAAAGAAAGAAACAAAAGAAAAAAAAAGAGAGGAGTCACGGCCATGGCGGCCGAACTCGACCATGGCAAGTGATCATGGAAAAGATTTATTTTCCTCTTGTTTTCTTACTAATTAGGGAGGCCCTCGTCGACATGGAGTAATTGTTGAAGGAAGAAAACCATTTGTTCTTGCAAAGGATGCCATAGCCGAGTATTGAAGGGAACAAAGAAGGTGAGGTATAATCTTCTCTTTTATGTGTTATGAGTGGTTTATGCATGTTGTTGAATGTAGAAATGATGGAAATTCATGAAATATTGTATGCTCAAGTTGGGCCGTGTGAAGTGTTGTGTGGCCGTGTGCATGGTTGAATATTTAGGAGTAATGAATTAATTGAATTTAGCATGTTTATGTGTTGTTGGAGAGTGTAGAACATGAATGAAACTCATAGGATTATGTGTGTTGAGGAATGGGCCGTGTAGGGGCTGTTTGGTATGTAAGGAATGAATTGATGTATCTTGTATGTTGGTTGTCGTCGTAATGAATTCTATAACGTAAAATGAAGAGTGATGATCCAAGTTGAAGCTATAAGTTGTGTGGGCTGATTTGGAGCTTAATATGATTTGAATATGTTTTCTTGAATTTATGGAAGTAATGTTATTGATGTATGGAAGTGTGATGTAGTTTACGAATCGGAAAGAAAGAAGTGTGTTGTTATTGTTCTAGTTAAGTTGGAAGATTTCAGGTAAGATTGGATGTTGGTTTGGATACCTTGAATTACCTATCGATATTGTATTATGATTGTTGGTTATTGGCATTGAATGTTGTTAGTTTGGTCGGGTTGTATTCAGGGTTGTTGTTGATTGAAATCGGCCAAGTTAAACTTGGTGGCATGGTATATAGGGGGAAATGCTGCCGAAATTTCGGCAAAACAAAGTGTTACTTTAAAGAATCAACTTCTAAAGGCTCTAATCAAGCTTTGGGTAAACATGACCAAATTGTAAATTGGGCGGATTTGCAACAAGGATTTGGAGAAGCGAAGGAGCGAAAAGAGGTATGTAAGACTTCACCCTTCTTTTCTATGGCATGTCTTAGACATACTAAGTTGGATACGGGCCTCGGGGATCATTCCTTTTCTTGAAACCTAAGATTGAAAATAGTTACTATTCATTCAGTAGAATTGAATTAGAACTTGCGCGAAATGTCGGAAAAACTTCTTAAACGTCCAGAACTTACCCAAATAAGACTCGATTACCCCAAGACCCTCCCAAGTGACGCCATGAACTGTAATATACGTAAATTTGATACGCCGCCTCGTTTGACTCGAGGTGGGCCCACTATTCCCGAATTCTCTCCTATTGTCCCATTTAGCTTACTTTCATTCTATAATTTAAGGAAACTTTTGGACATCTTTTCGACTACTAAATAAGAATTGTTTTAATTAAACCCTTAACCCCAATGCATGATTTTTCCTCACTAAAAGTTTACAAGTGTTTTCCAAAATATTCTTTTCTTCAAAAACCAAGTTTTATAATATTGAAAGTCTTAGCGACTAAAGCAGCGACTATGATACTATGATGACAAGGATTCTATGATACCTATGATTCCATGGTGACCATGATTCCCGGTTACCTATGATTCTATGATGTCAGCTATGCCATGTCTATAACCCGACATATATATATATAATAACAGAATCAGAGCGCTATATAGACGCTGATAAATATACATGGAATATAATGGTAGAACCAGAGCGCTATAGACGCTGGTAAATATATATGATATAAGTGTGTGCATATGACAAAAAGAATCGGAGCGCTATGACGCCGATACTTGTATGTGATGAAAGAGACAGGCGCTATAGACGCCGATATTTATACTTGATATATGCATATATTTACGGGGAAAATAGGGATAAGGGCGAGCGTTATGTACGCGTATCCACCTCGATCGGTTGAGTTTGGCACATGATATCGTCCGGACGCGGGATGCCGGACGCGGGGTGTGCATATTATGGTTAAATGGATCGACTGCCCCCGACGCCGGCAATATAATATATTCCTTTTTATGTATATATATATATATGAGTAAGGAAAGCTAAGAAAGTACAGCATCTGCCCAAGGGCACTTATAGGTACAGGCTATCCTCTTATCTCATCACAGATTCTATAATCCCATGGTATTGTTGTTCATACTTACGTTATTGTTCGTATTATTATTATTCATGTCTTGCATACTCAGTACATTGCTCGTACTGACCCCTCTTCTTCGGGGGTGCGTTCATGCCGCGCGTGTACACCCGGACGGATCGAAGTTAATGTAAAAGACGTTCCGGCGAAGTTGGCAAGCTCCATTTGGCCCGGAGTGAAGCCGAGTCGAGTATACGTGTGGGAGTCCCGATTACGGTTAGAGACTTTGCGTACGTGTCGTGGGTTTCGGGAGTCGGTTTGTATTGTAATACAAGTTTGTACGGTTACATGTTTTACTTGATTTAAAAGCAATAAAAGAATGTTTTAGTAATCTTATTGTATACACCGTTTGAGGCTCAAAAAAAAAATTCAAGTACGTAGTAAGGGTATTGGTTCGCTCGGCTCGGTTACGGGGTCGGGTGCCCATCACACCCTAATCAAGATTGGGGTGTGACACCAACAACCAACCTAGCAACATTAATAATCAATTCGAAACGCATTCTAGCATTAAATACTCTTTCTACATAATCCAACAACATTCACTATATTCAATTCAACGGCTTACCTTCAAGTCAACATAAATGCTTATACATTCAAATACTCGTCCGAATCCATATCAACAATATTCAAAAACATTATAAATAATTCACACAATATCTCCAACAATCCAACTAATGTTCCAATATACCCGAAAAATGTCCCAAATCCGAGAACAACATCCATAACCCATTTCTAACTTCCGAATCATGATTTGTACCAACAATTCACATTCTAACAACATCATTCTCATAAATATATAAATTACATCAAATGTGCCATAGCCTCCAAATCAGCCCGCAACACTCACAATATCATTTTGAGTCATCAAACTCTTATCGCCAACATAGAATTCATAACGACGACAATTAAAACGCTAAGTAGAATTAATTCATCCTTTGTCACATAACATGGCCCATTTTCGGCCAACACTACATATATACATATGTGGATGATTCTCATTCTTTTCTTCACACTACACAACCAAACATGCTACATAAAATCAATTCATCATCTCAACACAACACACACACCTACACGGCCATACACACCACTACGGCTCAACTCCAACATATTATATTTCATGAATTTCATCCATTTTAGCATACTACAACATGCATACACCATTCATAACACATAAAACAAGATTAATTCTTACCTTTCTTCTTCAACTTCACAATTAGGCTAGGGATTGCGAATGACACAACGAATGGTTGGATGACCCGAACAACACTTCCACGTTACTTAGGGACCTCTAATTAGTGGATTTGCACCAAGTAAATAATTTTGGGATGAATTGTTCTTGGACTTGATTTTTCTTGCCCTTGGCCGAGAGGCCTTGTTGTTGTTCTTCAACTTTCTTGATTTTTTTCTAAGTGTTGGAATGTGAAGAAAGATGACTACTTGATCATCTTTTAAGCTCTCTCATGAATTATACATGTGTCCATGGCCCACACATGTGTTGGACCAATTAACATTGGCCACAAAATGTGTGGGACCCTCTCCCAATCCACACGGCCAACATGGCCTTTGCCCAATAATTTCCAAATGTTCCATGCCAACCAATTCATGAACAAATTATGTCTCAAAACAAAATCGAGGGTCAAAAATCCCGACTTCGCGTCCCGGAATGGTTTTATCTCTAACTTAGCATAAGGTGCAAAAATGCGGGATATAACATCCTCCCCCCCCCCCCTTTAGAACATTCGTCCTCGAATGTTAAACTAACCCTACTAGGTCTTATAAGCATTTCGGGGGAGTCTCGTTTACAATTATCACATACAACTCATACATCAATCAGCATAACCAATTAAAGAGTTTAAATTACCTGTATCTGCGTCTGGTAGCGCCTCCTGATCCTGTCTACGGGTCAACGCATATAGGCGGTTCGATGGACCGCCAGAACTGGGGACTCCGCCACGGCCTCTGCCACGGCCTGCTGGAGTCGGTGTGCCCCGCCCCATCGGGCGCATAGCTACGGAAGGGGAAGACGAACCGAAGAATCGACCCGGTAGCCGAGTCGCTCCCCCGCGGTGACCGCCCCGAGTGGAAAATCCCTCATAAAGTGGCCCCGCCGGCCACGAGTAAAACAAGCTCCGTGGCACGACAACACCCCCCGAGTGGCGTCCCCACGGTGAGGACATCGGGGTAGGGTGGCCTCTCATCGGATGGAATCTCCGTCCATCTGTTAGCCCGATGCCCTAGAGCTCTGACCTGCCCCTGAATACCCTGCACCATCCGGCTCCGCCGCAGAACCGCGGGGGTGTGTACTTACGCTCGGGCCGGGGAGGATATCTCGCTCGCTCGCTCGCCGGAGGCTGCTCGCCCGAGACTCCCCGAATATGCCGCATCCGGCCCTCCGGGGCTAGCCCCCCGTCATAATCCCCGCCAAAGGCCGGCGCCCCTCATGGCGATCTTCCATACCCTGGGCGTGTGCCTGCACACGGCAATATCCATACCCCGTCTAGGCCGCCATCACCGCGCCTATCAACTAAGCATCCTGGTCCCCTATCACATACCGGCATCCGGTCACCATACCGCCCACGTGTCGGGCGCATATCCGGCTGCTGAATCAAACTCCTGTGCTATACTCCCGGGACGCTCTCCGCCCTCTCGCTTTTAGCAAGAATCCGTCCACCCTAGCCCGCCTCACCTCCGAGGTAGAAAACGGGCCGTGAAGGCCTCTCAGAACTCACCCCATACGGCTGGAGGGGCACCCTCGCCTAGAAAGCATCCAAGACTCATACCAATTAGCCGCTACATCGTGTAACCGATAGATGCCATCTCAACCGACTGCTCTGCGGAAGCACTAATCCCCGGTCGCAGGCGCCGCATCCGTCGATGAACTCCCGAGGGTCCTCTCGCGGGCTTTGACCGAAAAACTCGTGGACCACAAAGCAGAAAATCACGGGCCCTCTGACTGTCATACCTGCCCGCGTGGTCTCCTCCCGGTCCATACCTGTGGACCTGCCCCGCCATCAATCTAGTCAATAGCTGGACCGCGTCGCGCATGGCCCGATCCTCCGCTCCTGGCTGGGGAACTGGAGGCTGGGGTGCTGGGTCCGCGGGAGCTGGCGGTGGAGCCATCCTTCCGATGCTGCGCCGCGTCGCTCCCATTCCCTCGATATCGGCGGGGTAGCCGGGAACCGGGCGTCGGGAGGCACGATCTACGGCTGAAAGCCGGGCACGGCCCTGGTAGCTATCCGGCCGGCCGGTCTCTTCTTGTCGCCGTAGACTTGCCCTTACGGGCCGTGGCCTTTCTCGGAGGCATCGCCGAAATCACAACAACCGTTAGTGAGGGGTCATCCCGATAATACAACTATCGCACGATCTAAGATCGAAAGAAAGATAACATCCTAAATGTCCCGCCTAGCTCGTTTATAGATGTGGTGCACTACACAACGATAAACAAGACTTACTAGACACGGTGCAGGACATTCCGAGGACGAATCGCTCGATACCCGCTCGTCACGACCCAACGCCGTAGGCCGTGACTAGTGCCCGAGCTGGGCACCCATGCGCGCTCACTAACCGTATTCGGCATACGTACGACTCGTACAAATCGGCATTAGACGTGGCTCCAACCGACATATACAAACATATACGCACGAGCGGCAAGGCTATCATAATATACATAATGCGAAGAAAGATACATACACGCGTGCCGAAAAGGCCGCCACGGCGATGGATGGGCCGCCCAAACAAACCTTACTCGCGCGCATCCAAATAAAGCTGTACATTACCCATATCTATGTCTACGGACCTCTAATAGCGTATCATGAGTCTCGTGACGGGACAGGCCCCGCCGTACTCCCCGAATACACAAATACATATACAACAGAGAATATATACCAAAATGTAGGCTCGAAAATAGGAGCTCTCCAACGGCGGGGATAGGTGTCCCTGGGCGGCGGGTCACCGAACCGTACGTACTGCACACGGGCATGACACGCGGCCCCAAGAAAGGGGGTAAGATGGAATATGTCTTTGAATATGCAAAAAATACACACAAGAATCAAATCCGAGTCATAATCGAAACAAAAGTGTAAAAAGTAAGTACATATCCAAAAATACCAAAGTGTTTATTTATATTATTATTTTTTTCTCAAAAAAACAAATTGTGTGTAGGACTCAGTATCACATCACATACCGCGGTCAAATACCCAGCGGCAATATCACAGAACATACCGCGGCCAAATACCCAGCGGCAACATCACATAACACACCGCGGCCAAATACCCAGCGGCAATATCACATAACATACCGCGGCCAAATACCCAGCGGCCATATCACATACCGGCATACCAATCATTATTACAAACCCCGTAGAATAACCAAAGCGAACTATTATTTCCAAACCAAGACAATAGCCAAATCAAATTTCCTTCGAATATCACTCAGGAACATATCAAACCGAACTTCAGAAACCATAGTCACGTGTCAGAATCATAGGTATACAAATCATTATTTCAGACTCAACAGAAAAATATATAATCATACTCGGGGGTCAGAAAGGTAGTCATATTAAGTTCTTTCAAAAGCCATCAAAATTATACAGAAGAAGATCGCGGGACCCACGGACGAGCGTCAACCCAATCCGGGCCCGCCTACGAAAATCATAGTCATCATGTGTTATCGAATCATTATTACAAACTCGAAAGATAAGTAACCTGATCGTACTTGAAATCAGAATAATAGTCATATCATATCCTTTCAAAAATCGTCAAAGTACGTAAAGAAAGTCGCGGGGCCCACGTAGGGGTGTCGACTCAAGTCGGGCCCGCCCATGAAAATCATAGTTATAATACGTCATAGAACCATTTGCGAAGATATCAAGCGATCCGAGCCTTTTCTTGAAAGTTTCGTTCGTAGTTTTCTAATCGTTTAAGAACAAAACTCTTTTGAAAACAAAACTTTTATACAACTTTTGAAAATCAATAATACAAAGATATATAACCATAGCTTGACCATATAAGGATGCCAACATCAAAAGAAAATACGACTCGTAAACGTGCTCGGATTTTTAAGAATAGAATTACCCCCGAAGCTCATAACATATCATAACTTAGTCGTATCTAAGACATGCCAAAAGATGGAAAGGTAAGCTTTACATACCTCGAGTGCTCTCAACGCTAACTCAAACTCAAGCTAGTCCAACTCAAACCTATGTCTCGGGCTGCCCAAAGTCTACATAACATCAATAAATATCAACGTTACTATATGCGTTTAGAAGTTCATTTCCAAACTAACACATGATTCTACGGAAATTTGGGCAAAGATTTCCCCGTAAATAGCCAACCCAGAATTTAACTCGGCCAAATCAACAACAACAACACCAACAACCAACCTAGCAACATTAATAATCAATTCGAAGCGCATTCTAGCATTAAATACTCTTTCTACATAATCCAACAACATTCACTATATTCAATTCAACGGCTTACCTTCAAGTCAACATAAATGCTTATACATTCAAATACTCGTCCGAATCCATATCAACAATATTCAAAAACATTATAAACAATTCACACACTATCTCCAACAATCCAACTAATGTTCCAATATACCCGAAAACTGTCCCAAATCCGAGAACAACATCCATAACCCATTTCTAACTTCCGAATCATGATTTGTACCAACAATTCACATTCTAACAACATCATTCTCATAAATATATAAATTACATCAAATGTGCCATAGCCTCCAAATCAGCCCGCAACACTCACAATATCATTTTGAGTCATCAAACTCTTATCGCCAACATAGAATTCATAACGATGACAATTAAAATGCTAAGTAGAATTAATTCATCCTTTGTCACATAACATGGCCCATTTTCGCCAACACTACATATATACATATGTGGATGATTCTCATTCTTTTCTTCACACTACACAACCAAACATGCTACATAAAATCAATTCATCATCTCAACACAACACACACACCTACACGGCCATACACACCCTACACGGCTCAACTCCAACATATTATATTTCATGAATTTCATCCATTTTAGCATACTACAACATGCATACCCCATTCATAACACATAAAACAAGATTAATTCTTATATTTCTTCTTCAACTTCACAATTAGGCTAGGGTTTGCGAATGACACAACGAATGGTTGGATGACCCGAACAACACTTTCACGTTACTTAGGGACCTCTAATTAGTGGATTTTCACCAAGGAAATAATTTTGGGATGGCTTGTTCTTGGACTTGATTTTTCTTGCCCTTGGCCGAGAGGCCTTGTTGTTGTTCTTCAACTTTCTTGATTTTTTTCTAAGTGTTGGAATGTGAAGAAAGATGACTACTTGATCATCTTTTAAGCTCTCTCATGAATTATACATGTTTCCATGGCTCCACACATGTGTTGGACCAATTAAAATTGGCCACAAACGTGTGGGACCCTCTCCCAATCCACACGGCCAACATGGCCTTTGCCCAATAATTTCCAACTTCTCCATATTCCACTTTTGGTCTCAAATTTTCCAAATGTTCCATGCCAACCAATTCATGAACAAATTATGTCTCAAAACAAAATCGAGGGTCAAAAATCCCGACTTCGCGTCCCGGAATGGTTTTATCTCTAACTTAGCATAATGTGCAAAAATGCGGGATATAACATTAAAGTAGGTGAGGTTGCCTTTAAATTAGACCTACGGCCTGATTTGGGAGCAGTGCATTCAGTCTTCCACATGTCCATGTTTCGCAAATATGTAGACGACCCTTCCAGAGTATTTTCCCTAGGTGACATCCAGGTAACAGAGGAATTAGTCTACGAGGAGCGGCCTATAGCCATACTGGATCGTCAGGTGAGAAGATTGCGTACTAAAAACGTAATTTCCGTTAAAATATTGTGGCAGAACAATATCAGGGAAGAAATGAAGAATACGTATTCCTACTTATTTCCTATGTCTTCAGGTAATCTAAATTCCCAGATGGGTTGTGTTGACTGATTAATGAATTGTATGTGATGACCATGAAAGAACCTCCCCGAAATGCCTATAAGACCACAGAAGACAAGTTAACATTTGAGGACGAATGTTCTAAAGGGGGGAGGATGTTATATCCCGTATTTTGTACGTCGGGACATTTCGGGCTAACCATGAAAAGTTAAGGACAAGACTATTCCGGGATACGAAGTCGAGACTTTTGACCTTCGATTTTGTTTTAAGGCACAAGTTGCTTATGCATTTAATGGCATGGAACATTTAGGAAAATTTGGGGCTAAAAGTGAAATATTGGAAAGTTGGTAAATCATGAAAATTGGCCACGTGGCTTGGAAATGGTCCCCACACATTTTGTGGCCAAATTTAATTGGTCCAACCCATGTGTGGGCCATGGACACTTGTGTAACTCATATATGAGCACAAAAGATGACTAATAAGTCATCTTCTCACCATTCTACACTTAGAAGAAAAATCAAGAACCTTGGAGACCAACACCAAGGCCATTCGGCCATACCCCAAAAATTTGATGATCAAAATTAGCCATCAAAAAATTATTTCATCCTAGCAAACCCACTAATTGAAGGGTCCTTGTTGACGTGGAGTTGTTGTTTGGGTCGACAAATCGCTTGTTTTCATCCGTTGCTAACCCTAGCCAAGTTGGAAGTTAAGAAGAAAAGTAAGGCTTAATCTTGTTCTTATGTGTTATGGATGGTTTATGTGTGTCGTAGTATGTCAAAATGGATGAAATTCATGAAATATGGCATGTCGAGTTGAGCCGTGTGCATGGCTTGTGGCCGTGCATGTGTGTGTTGTGTAAAAGTGATGAGTTAAATTCTATGTAGCATGTTTAATTGTTGTAGTGTGGTGAAATGGATGAGAATCATCAATATATGTATGTATGGTGGTGGCCGAATATGGGTCATGGTGTGACAAAGAATGAATTAATATTACTTAGTGTTTTAGTTGTTGTCGTTATGAATTCTATGTTGGCGATAAGAGTTTTATGATTCAAGTTGATATTGTAAGTGTTGTGGGCTGATTTGAGGATTGTGCATTTAATGTAATTTCTATATTTATGAGAATGACATTGTTAGTGTGTGGATTGTTGGTGCAAATCATGATTCGGAAGTGAGGAACGTGTTATGGACGTGGTTCTCGGGTTTGAAGGCCGGTAAGTTGAGCATTTGTTGGATTGTTGGAAATATTGTGTAAATTGTTTAAAGAGTTCTTGAATATTGTTTGAATGGTTTCGGATTGATAATTGAATATATGAGTATTAGTGTTAGTTTGATTATTTATTGGTTTGTATGTATGTTAGGGTCGTAGAATGAGCATAATTGGAATGTTGTCGGAATATGTGGAGAAGAATTTTAATGTCCAAATGCTGTTTCGAAATTGATTGTTGATGTTGTTGAATAGTTGTTGGTATTGTTGTTGATGAATTTGGCCGAGTTGAATTATCGGGGTTGTTGCATTTACATAGGAAATCCAAATTTCCGTAGAATTACGTGCTAGTTTTGGAAATGAACTCTAAATGCCTATAGTAACGTTGGTATTTATTGATGTTATGTAGATCTTGGGGAGCCCGAGACATAGGTTTGATTTGGATTAGCTTTGAGAGCGATTGAGGTATGTAAAGCTTAACCCTTCCTTCTTTTGGCATGCCTTAGTTGTAAATAGGCTATGACACGAGCCTCGAGGAAATTCTACTCTTGCGATCCAAGTATGCCTACGATTCTTATTTGCATTTTATCTTTGACATTCGTAATGTGATGGAATAATGGCCCTTATGTCTTTGGAATATTTGGTTTTCAAATGTTGCATAAAAAGTTTTGTTCTTAAAAAGTTCTACGTCGGAAAAAGGGCCGTAACTTTCGTAGACAGAACCAGATCGCCTCGATATGTTTGTAAGGGGTTTTATAGCATATGATGACTATGTCTTTCATAGGCGGGCCCGGATTGGGTTGATGCTCGTCCGTGGGTCCCGCGAGTTTCCTTTGTATAGTGCTAACGACTTTTTGAAAGAACTTAATATGACTATCTTTCCGACCCCCGAGTATGATTATATACTTATCTCGTTGTGTCCGAAATGATGATTCTTATACTTATGATTCCGATACGTAACTATGATTTCCAAAGTTCTATTTGATATGTTCCCGAGTGGCATTCCGGGAAAAACTTGATTTGACTATTCTATGGAGTTTTTGAAAGTGATTTAAACTGCATATGGTCTCCCACGACTCTGCTCGTGCATATGGTTATATCTTTCGCCGAGTCCCGGGCCGGTTATGTTATCGTGCGCACTATGTGATATTCGGGAGTATGATGTGTCCGGCTCGCCGAGCCCTCTCGCTATGGCCGGGTACCGTGTATATTTGGTGTTATGATGTGTCCAGTTCACCGAGCCCCTCATTATGGGGCTAGTACCGTGTATATGTGATATGTGATATGTCGGGTTTCGGAGATAAGGGAAATTGAGTATGTATCCATTTTGCATATCGGTACATATTTCGTACCGACCCCTTTCTTCTCGGGGTGTGTTTCATGCCGCGCGGTACAGGTATTTATTTGGATGACCCACCTTAGATTCTTGTTCAAATTGTCTTGGAGCGCTCCCTGTTCCGAGCCTATACTTTGGTCCGTATTCCCGTTATTGTACATACGCATATGTTTATTCGGGGGTACGGCGGGAGCCCCGTCCCGTCATATGATTCGTTATTATTCGTAAGGTCCGTAGACATATGTGTGGGTTATGGGTAATCCGTTCAGCTTGCGTCGGTGTGATTTGTGATTTGGACATCCCCACTATACTATGATAGCCTTACCGCTAAACAAGTGATATTATTCACCAAAGATGTGACAGCGATATGTGTATATGTTTGTGACAGATTTGGGGCGACGTATTACTTTTCTGTTTGTACACGATCTGGTCATGCCAGCTATGATCTAATGTCTGACTTTTGTATATGTATAATCTGTTTGTACGCTGATTATGGTCAGCAGGTGTGTATGGGTGCCCAGCTCGGGCACTAGTCACGGCCTACGGGGTTGGGTCGTGACATTTTCTACCACTGTCTTGCCCTTTTGGGTTGCCGTAACTTTTCTCTTTACAGGTATTTCTGAAATACATAATACACGGTTAAGGAAAGAGAAAACCTTATATCATGGCTCTATCGCACGATCTTACGAAGGAAGAAGGTCATTCATTCCTAAAATGCCCGCAGCCTCGTATTTATAAGTGTAGCGCGCAATACACCCATAAATAAGACTCTCCCCCCTTG
>NW_026716284.1:0-18119 GCF_029784015.1 Lycium ferocissimum
TTTTTATGCATATGTATATATATAAATACAATGCAATGCAAGACATGATAAGAGTACAAGTGACTCTAAAGATTATACTGAATCTGAAGGAAGAATTTCTTAATATAAGTTGTGAAGCATGAATCAAATGGGTCATCCCTAACTCTAAGAGTAGTAGATTCATTGCGGATCAACGTTACGTGTACGTTCGGTTCATAAGGATTATGCCAAAGAAAGAAAGGGATAGCCTTAAGAAACCTCGTCATCTCCTTATTGCTCGACGCCTATCCTCTGCAGTTTGCAAATCTACATTCAAGATGATTCATGCTGGTGTTAAGTCGTTGAAATGCTTATAAGATCAAACTAGACTATTAGGTGAGCTAACAAAATTTGGGGCAGCATTTTCCCTATATCACTTACTTCCACCAAATTCCAAAACATCTCCTAATCATCATTAACAGCACCAAAAATACCATGGCCAAGCAATTGTATTTGAACTAAACCCAAATCCATCAAAAACTTCCTTACAAATTTAATCCATAGCGAATAACTTCAACATAACATCCTATAACCTTTCTACTATGATTCTCTTCATCTTTAAGGCTTGCTAATCCCTCAAATCAACTCAACATAAGAAACAAGATAAAGAACATACCTTATATTTGAAGAAATTCAACTTACACAACTTGTTTCAAGACCCTACTCTCCAAAACTCCAAGCAGAGCCAAGAACAATCCCTTTCTAGGAATTAGTTAAGGATTTTATAGATTGATCTCTTCTTGCTTTGATTTGGGAAGTTTATGGATGTTTGAGAGAGATTAGAAGGTCACTAGGGATTTATTTTGATGAATAATTGAGACCCAAGTCGCGGGAACCTATTTATAGGCTAGAAGAAAAATTCCACCGACTCTCAGTTTTTCTGGAAATTTCAGACAAAGTACGGCCAAAAAGTGCGGGCCGTACTTTCAGCCCGTATTTGGGATGGTCAAAATCCAAATTTCTGGAAAATTTGGGTAAAGTACATCCCGTTCTTTCAGCCCGTACTTTACCCTGTACTTCTTAAAATTGTGATTTGTTAATTGCGTTGGAAAGAAGACTCGTTGAACTTGAATTTACATAGGTTATCCATTCCAAAACTCCTCATATTCTACAAGTTATTCCTCTCTCAAGTAGGTCCAAAAATTTCTGTCCAAAATTCTGCCTAGTTTTCCCAATGTTTCGACAAACCTAATTCCTTCGGTTCGCTTAATCCCGAAACTTTTAGATACTTGCATAGCACTTGTTAGAAGTTTTCCTTAACCTTATAAGGGTTACATTTCTGGATTGTACTTGTGTTTGTGATTATTATGAGGAATTGTAGGAAACTTGGAGACTTGTGTTTAGGTGCTCACCATAGGCTATGATTCGGCTTTTGATCTTCTGTACTTGTGATGCTATTCTTGGACTGTGTTGATTGATACTTCATTGTGACCATGTTTATCTTTCAGTCTCTTCCTTTATATATATTAGTTAACTATTGTCGGCCTATGATGCCTACTCAGTACGTGTTGTTTGTACTGATGCTACCTTGCTACACTCCTTTTCTGAGTGTAGACTGTGTAACAGGTTCTATTTCTTATCCTCGGGAATGTTTCGCGGGACGGTATTGTTGGAAACTTAGGGTGAGCTACTCCCAGATATGCAGCCCGAGTTTCCATTCTTCATATCCTTGTCATCTACTTCAAGACAATATTCCTTTTGATGTTATGAGACTTGTATGGCAACATTCAGACAGTTCTTATTATATAATCAGCCCTATGTGCTTATTAGTAGCTCTTGTACTGACTTCGACCAGATGCCTTGGGTAGAAGATGTATTCCGCACTTATTCTCTTTTAATTGATATTCAGACTTATTATTATTTACATTGTTCTTCTGCATTGATAGTATCACACCCTAACAATGGTAAGGCATGACGGGCACCCGACTCTCATCGCAGTCGAGCGAACCCTTAGACATTCGCTCTATCAAAAACACATCATTTCAAAACTTTTAAAAACATGAAACTTTTAAAATAGAAATCATTATCTTTATGTGATTATGAAAACTTTCAATCAAATAAGTACTTTAAACCAATTGAAATCACCTAAAATACATACTGTTTAAAATCACAAATGACTCAATCGGGACATCACTTTGTCGACATCTCGACAAATATACCACAGACAATTATCTCATAAGTCTCTAACAGTGGGAACTGAATATTATGAGTTAGGACGGGGCCTCCGACATACCCATAATTATGCATATCTATACATGACTCGGACAGCCTCCGTAAGGGTGGAACTTGCCAAAATACCGACGTCCAAGCATTCTAGCTATACACTTAACCTACCAAACAATCTTAGGTCGGGTAACGCGTCACTGGCAAAAGGACGCGTACGGACAATGTACTGAGTATGTAAGGTGGTAACAAATCATAATCATAATTTGATTTAGGAGAGAAGAAATCACAATCTAACTCAATACCTGCAGCCTTCGCTGAAAAAAAAACATAAATAGGCACACAAAGTCTCAAAACAATCTTTAAGTAAATAATGCAATCTACTACATATGCCGCTTCCTAAGCATGTTAATGTAATGGTCCCTTCGGACAGCCGCTTCCGACCAGTATCACAATAGTCCCTTCGAACGGTCGCTTCCGCATAATAATGATGCGCCCGTGCGGTACCGCTTCCGGCTTAATGACGATGGCCCCTTCAGGCAGCCGCTTCCGGCTTAATATCACCATCATATCAACACAAATTCAATTCACAAATATCAATTTCAATTCATATCATAAGTCACTAATCAATTCATCACAATCCAAATATTAGCGTTAGTCTTTCATAAGAAGTTATCAAATTTGTATCCGACTAGACTTAGGAGGACATACTTCCGTGTTTGAGGGTAGAATTGTTATGAAATTCTTACTACTTATATTCTACTGAATTTCATCTTATTGCCCTACCCAAAGAATAAATGATCATGTCAATACAAAAGGATGATATTATGGAATATAAACATAAATCGTAAATGAAATGAAGTAGTAAAATCTCGCACCCCGCCGGAGTGGTTTGAAAAATCAAACTTTATGTTTCCTTTAGTATAAAACTCATTTCCTCGAAATCATTAGTAAAACCATATACACAACTCAACTTGGCACCTTATGTGTGTTCCCTTCGGAATGCAGAATAGAGTACGATATCAATAAGCCATCACAAGAAATATTTAGACCTTACTCGTCTAAGAATGGAATCATAGGGAGTACATATAGGATGAATAACAACAAGAATCATGCTAAAGGAGAAAGGTTTGCCTTACATACCTTTGTCACTTTCCGGCTAACCACAGTCCATCTTCGGGTCACGCTAATCTATCAACAATATTAATTTACCAAAAATCAATCCAATATATATCCTTATAATCAATCCCTTAAACTTATCTCTATTTCTAACGGAATTTGGACAAGATTTCCTTTATAAACTGACAAAACCCGAAAATCCAATTCGGCCAAATTATCAACAACAACACCAAAACAACAATATCGACAATCAATATACATCATAACTCAGATATTTCCATCCATTTAACTCCCTTGAAATAGCCCCACCTTCATAAACCCCCAAAATGCCAAACGAGCTTTTAACATTATTTCCTCCGTTCTAATCCGTTAAAACTCTAAATGAACACTTTAATAACATAAAAGGAATCTTATACATACCTTTGCAGAAGCTCAACCACGAAAATATCATCCCCCAAGATCAATATTTAGCTTAAAACAACGCCGACAACTCGTACTACACTTTATCCTTCACGAGCCTCGAGATTTGGGGCCTCGAACTTGATCGATTCTCCACTTTCTCTCTCTAACTCTCCTGTATCTCTCTCTCTAAAAGTTTTTGGACTTCTTTATTTTTAAATGAATGAATTCATATGAATTTATCCCTTATATATGGGTCTTGGGTCAGTTCCCACCGACCTTGAGTCGGGTTGGACCGAGCCCACTACCCAGCATTACCTTTCTATCTTAAAACGTCCATAACTTTTATCCCTATGTCACATGCTGACCCATGACCTATGGTTGGAAAGGTATTTCAATTATCTACAACTTTCATTTTTTGAGTTTTCCCAAATTCCTAAATAATGATGGGGTTATGGCCTCCCGAAGTCAGATCACCCGAAAATGTAACTTAAAAACATTTTTTTGGAGGGCTTCCACTTGGATTTGGCTCAAGGATCCTTCTTGAGTTGTGTTTAAAGGCATATTGGGCAATCAAAAAGCTTAACCTTGACATGGAGCTTGCGGGAAAGAAGCGGATATTGTAGTTGCATGAACTTGATGAATTTCGACTGCAAGCATATGAGAATGCCAAATTGTATAAGGAGAAGACCAAGAGATGGCATGATAGGCATATCCAGCAGCGGTCTTTTGAGCCTGGACAGTTGGTCTTGTTGTTTAACTCAAGGCTCAAGTTGTTCCCTAGCAAGCTGAGATCGAAATGGCCAGGTCCTTTTGAAGTGGTAAGTGTGACAAAGCATGTAGCTGTGAAGTTGCGTAAGCTAGAGACTGAGGAAATTTTCTTGGTTAATGGGCAGAGGGTGAAGCGTTATTGGGCTGAGGATGTGGACAGACACAAGACCTCAGTGGATCTTTCGAATAAGTAAGCATAGGAACTGCGTCGGGCCTCGATGTTAACTAAAGCGCTTCTCGGGAGGCAACCTGAGTTTGTAGTGTAATATATATAAGAAGAAAAAAATAAAAAAATAAAAAAATAAAAAAATAAAAGAATAAAAAAGAGTCGTGCCACGACCTAAACTATGGCGCTGGTTGGGAGGCAACCCAACATTTTATTGCTTTCATAGTTAGGATTTTAATTCATGCTAACGGGCAGTGTTGAAGTGGTGTTTTGCAGGCAAAATGGTAGAAATGGGCGAAACAGCGAAACGTGAACAAATGGGGCAAAAAAAAATTTTATGGTAAAAGGTGATCAGGTACCTCGCTGAGTGTGGCTTAAAGAGAATTCTTGCTTTTGGGCTTGCTCAGCGAGAAAGTGAGTCAAAAAGCAAAAAATGTTAAAAAAAAAATTCTAAGGAAAAAATTGAACAGATCCCTCGCCGAGCATGGGCCAAGGCTTGATCACTTCTCGCCTTGAGCCTCGCTCAGCGAGGTGGGTATATATATATATATATATATATATATATATAAAAGGGTCGACCCGACTCGACCCACCCAAATTTCAGAAGTAATAAAAGCCCTCCCCCCCCCCCCCCTTTTTTCTTACTCTTTCAACCATACCCCATTCCCCTAAGCCTTCACCACAACAAACTTTCATCTCTATTCTAGGTGGTTGCCCTCAACAATCTTGTATGTTTTTCTTGTGCTTTCTTTCTTTCTATTTTCGTTTTATCTTTTACGAATCATGGTATGTGTTCATCCCATTCCCATCCCCCCCCCACATTAAATGATGACATTGCTTCTCAAATTAATGCACGTGTTCTAAAAGTATGAAAAATAGAAGCTTTTCAGTTATGTTAATGGTGGAAGTTGATATGTGAAATTTTGATAATGGAGAATGTGGATTTTGAAATTGTGATAATGATTGGAGCTTGGGTGTTGCTTAGTGCTTGAATACCATGTCAAAATATTTGTTGTTCATCACACTTTGACCATTAAATAGGCTGTTGCACAAACAATGCATCCTAAGTGCTCAATGAAATGCCTCAAAGTATAGTCATGGGCAAAATGGTCCCAACGACAGATGGATGACGACCATCTTGAGGGAACATTAGTCGTAGGATGTTAGGTTGTGTGATTTGCCTCACGAATGTGCAAATATTTAAGTGTGGGGCGGTTGCTATGGAAGCTTTGAAATTAGGTGTTGCTAGTCGCGTCGATAAAAATATTGACAAACAAATTTCGTGGGAAGTCTAAGTACCATTCACGTGACTAGTTGACACCCCCGCTAGCGAACTAAGTGTGGGGTCGTTCTGACACCCAATTGGCTTAGTTAGTTAGCCCTTTCTGACACCATACTAATGTTTTTATTTGGTTGACACAGGCGCTTAAAGTAAGGGAAAACCAAAGGAAAAGGAAGGTACCAGAAAGGAGAAGGCCACTGATAATCCAACTAGGAAAAGAGCTCGTACTGGCCATTCTTTTAAGGGCCAGCCTTCACATGGCCCTAGCTCTATACCGGTTGCGAATGAAAGTGGCCAACCGCACCAGGCTGACCAATCTCAAGGGCAACAACAAAAGAGAGTGAAAAGAAAATATGGGTTGTACTGCGTGCAGGATTACGGGCGTGAGTGGTACAAAAAGTTCAAATACATGAAATGCCTACTTGAGACACCTTTTCAGGAAGCTAGCCTCAAAGCACAACATCTTTACATCTGGGCGCGAACTTTTGAGTTGGGCTTACAGTTTGTCTTTCAAGACCCAGGTATATGTAACATGCATTTAGTGCGCGAGGTGTATGCTAATTGGGTTGTTGATGATGAGGATGAAATTTGTATTCGAGGTGTGGTAGTGCCTTTTACTGATGACTACATATGTGATTTTTTGGGGACCCCGAGGGGTGTTGACAAGGATGCTTTTAAGCAGTTGGTTCTTCGGCCTCCTTAGGCGTACTCTATGTGGACCCCAGTCAAATGCTAGGTGGCTTCGCAAGTCTGATAATAATGCATATAAATCTTTTCCTCTTGCCCACATGGCACAAAAGGCAAGGGTGTGGCTCCGAATTGTATGTACGAGGATTATACCGGTTGGCCACTATTCTGAATTGAGTAGCGAGAGGATCTGCATGGTTTATGCTTTGATGACAGGTCAGCGAATTAATATGGGGGCGATACTGAAGAGAAACATGAAAAAAGTTCGCAAAGGATATGAAGCCCGCAGGTTTTTATTTGGCAGTACCCTCACTCATAATTGTCGTTAGGAGGATGTGGATGAGAAGGCTCAAGATGGTAAGGTGCCAGTGATAGGACCAGCTATTGATGTGACCCGGGTAAAAAACCCGGACGATATTCATGGGCAGACTCTGACAGCTCCTCAGTGTCATGCTAGAGATGATTCCATCATGGCCAACATGTATGCTCTCCAATGCCTTCAGTTGACACTTGGCCCACACGCTGCTACAGCTGAGCAGCTAGCCTATGTTGATGAGCGATTTTCGCTCAATGCACACGCCAGGGTGTTATGCAAGTTTGGGGAGGAGTATGAGGAGCCCTTAGATGATGATATACCTACTCCCGAGCCAGAGCAAGAGGAGCCAGTAGATGCAGTTGTGGATGAGGAGGAGCAGGTGGATAGTGATGTGGGTGATCCAGATGCTGCCCCCACGAGCAGTGATGAGGAGTCTGGAGATGATGCTGATGCTGACTATCAGGATGAGAGTGATGACTAGACATGGAGTTATTTCTTACCCCTATTTTGGCTCTACATTTGTGCACTGAGGACAGTGTTTGATTTTAAGTGTGGGGTGGGAGTAAACTCTTTTATTTTGGGTCTGTAATATTCAGTACTATGTAGACTTGTTTTTCCTTTATGCTTAGGATGTTATAGGTTGTGATACTTCAAAACTATTCGCATATTCTGTAATCGTAGTAATTAATATAGTAGTACTTATTATTATTTTGTTGTGTCGTGCTAGTAGTTAGCGCACCTCTTGGTTTTTATTTTCGGTTCTTTTCGGGGGGGGGGGGGGGGGGGGGGTTATTTTGAACCGTAGATTTTTTATTTTTTTTAGTCGCGTCAAGTGTGAGCCCTAGTGAACCAATTGAATGCTAGGTGCTAGGAATTAGGTACACCATTGACAACATGAGCAAGCCTCGAAATTTTGTGGACGTGAAATCATGCTTAATAATAATAACTGGTGTTGAATAGCCTAAGTCCTTTTAGTTGACTCGTAGATAATTTTTTGCTTAAATTGAATTCGTGTTCTGGTAAGTGTTGTTATATATATTCCGTGTGTTGTATTGATGTCTAGAACTTGCCCGGTATGTCTACGAAATGAAACAAAGTGTGTTGCATTAGGAGATGATATAGGCAATTTGTTGTTAGCCATAATTTTAACCGTCTATTTTGCCTACCCATATGTAATGATCCTTGTCAGCCCCTTCAAGCCGTTAGCCTATTTTCTTTGATAGCCACATCCTAGCCATCCCTTTTGTTGGTTTATCCTATAATATTTGATCCCGAACTCCTAAAGCACTTTAGAAATTTAGCGCTTGAAAGTAAATGGGAAGATATAAGGGGAAGTTAAGGCGAAAATTAGAGGAAAATTAGATGGGGGGTGCAATTGTTGAATATGTTGAGTGTATGTTGATAGTAGGGAGTCGTAAAAAAAAAAACAAAAAAAAAAGAAGAAAGAATTGAACAATAGAAAAATTGCTCCTTGCTAGTGGCGTATGCGGAAAATAAAGAGAGTGCTTAATTTTTAAAGGATGCATAAGGTGAAGTGAAAAAGAATGGTTGAAATACTGATGAAACAAGGGGAAGCCCATAAAGGAGTGATATCGTATATGTCTTAAAGTGCTTAGGGAGGTTAGTCACTATTTACCCAAATAATCCCTACCCGTCCCTTAGCTGACATTAAAACCATAAAAGTCCTATTTGATCCTATGCTTGATATGCTTTTGTTAATAGAGTATGACATTAAGGGCAAGCCTATGGTACGTTGTATGAGCATGAATCTTCTTACGCAGAGAGTAGAAATTCTTTCTAGTCATCGCCCGTATTATGTGTTGATTGAAAATGTTGGGCAACTCTCTTTAAAGTGAGGGCACATGATTGGTAAGAGATTCGTATCATGTTTGATTCCTTTATTAGGCGGCAAGATCGTTTTTGCCTATATTCATATGAGCGAGTCAGTTTAGAGGCTAGGATGTTTGACGAAGTTTTTGGCATGTGTGAAATTTGTGTTGTGTTTGAGATGTCCTTGTAAATGTTTAAAATGTCGTGGTGACCTTATTTTGATGCAGACCTGTTCAATGTGGTAGTATTTTGTGAATTGAAAGTGAAGTTGGGTGTGTCTAGTGTTTTGTTCGAGGATGAACAAAGGTTTAAGTGTGGGGTGGTTATGTTAGGCGTATTTATACGCTTATCTGCCGTATATTACCCATATTCTACCTTGTTTAGAGGATGAAATAAGCTAAATACACCTAACTAATCATTAGTCTTGCATTACGAGCTAATACGTATGTGTTTGATACAATCAGGCACTTTTGGAGAAAATGCGCCGTGATTCGAATGAAAATGGAAATTGCACGTAAAACTCATCTAAGTGTCAAAATTAAGAGACGCCTCACCGAGCTCAGGACAAAGCGAGCCACTGGCGCGCCCTAGACCTCGCTCAGCGAGGAGGAGCATGGAATTTGCCAAAGATGGAAGAAATTGGCTAAGTGCAAAGTTGACATCTAACCTCGCCGAGCGTGGCTCAAGGCGAGGCACATTCAATTTTTAAGCCTCTCTTAGCGAGAGTGGTGTCCAAAAGTGCAGAAGTTGGAGAAATTTTCCAAGTGTGAAATTGAAGAGTGACCTCGCCGAACGTGGCTCAAGGCGAGGCATGGGCAAGTTTTGGACCTCGCTCAGCGAGCATGGGCTTCAAAATGCAAGAGTCCAGAATTTTTTTAAGTGTAAAACGAGTGGGGGACCTCGCCGAGCATGGCTCAAAGCGAAGCCCTAGAAAGTTTTAGGGGTCGCTCAGCGACCTCCCTCGAAGAAAGGGTACTCATGCTAATTGTTAGACCCGTTTTTGGTGGGCTTTGTAGGGTTATTTCTCAACACTATAAATAGCACCCTTGGTCATTTTTTGAGGGATATCACGTATTATTTCGAAGAGAGCAAGGAGTAAGACTTATCATCGTAAGGTTTGAACTTTTATCTTCTTAAATTCATCTTTTCTTCATTCAAACGTGAAATTCAATTGTTTTAATCCGACTATGAGCGGCTAAGCTCCCTTGTTCTAGGATTATGGCGAAAGTATGATTGTTTTCGTATGAACTTGAGTTGACATTTATCCTATGTATGAGTTATTTGCTTAATCTTGTGCACGACTATTTTACTGCTTCGCGACCAGTAGGATAAATATTTGATTCTTAGATTGAACTCGAAAGAGGAATACTAAGTTAGAACGAAGACTGAGCAGAGTAGGATCCTAAACCTGGGCATCGGGGAACATATTCGCGTCTAGGATAGAGATATACCTAGTTCACCCTACTTAGTTGATATACCAGAATTATGAAAGCGTTTTTATGAATGTTCATGACCATAGAGATATAGGCGTGAAAGTAATACGAATAGGTGACTAGAGAACTCGAGAGATTCGTAGTCATAAAATTATCAATCTCAATCAATCGCAACTCGATAAAGAATAAGAGTCAACGATAGCGCATGCGTAACATGAATACGATAGTGCCGTAACCCTGGAATGTCTTCTCTCTGTAATAAACTCAATCTATAACAACGGTTGTTACAACTTGTTCACATAAGTAGTATTTATTTACTTTTTGCTATATTAGTAACCTAAACAGACATCCTTTTATTTACTTGCATAATTAGTGGCGATAGTATATTTTCGTAGAAGCGTTGATCATAAGTCTCTGTGGATACGGTGACCGACTTCAAAAGTCACTATATTACTTGGTGACCACGTATACTTGCGTGTGTGTTGGGAGCCAACACATGTGATCAGTTTTTTCACACTTAAAACACCCAGCTGTCTGGGCTTTATCAGAACTTCTAGTTCCCTCAGAAGTGTTGTCTTTTCTCCATTAATTCTCTTGTTTTAAGAACTTCCTGAAGTTTCTCGAATCCGGGATATGTCATCTTCATCCTCTCTATATGTGGCTTTGAGTGCCAAAGACCTTTCTGAGCTCGCTTCTTATATTCTAATATTCTCCATGGCCATCTCATAAGTCTTTAGATTACCCACTAGTTCATCTAGAGACATCTCCTCTATGTGTTTTGCTTCCCTAATGACCGTGACCTTTATCTTGACGGATTTTGGCAGGGTTAGCAAAAATTTTTCTACTGAATACTCAATGGAGATGACCTTTCCTAGTGAGGTTAGCTCATTCGTAATTAAGGTGTATCGAGTGAACATCTGAGCAATTGTCTCTTTTGGCTTCATCCTGAAATTTTCATAATCAATGGAGAGCATAGCCTTTCTAAATTTCCTTACATGGTTGGTTCCTTCATGAGCAGTCTTTAAGGCATCCCAGATTTGTTTGGCTATCGTACATCCTGATATTTTGTTGTATTCATCAGGTCCAAGACCACAAATTTGAGCGTTCTTAGACTTTGCATTCTTTTCAGGAATCCTGTAGTCGCTTTCAACATATTCAGCATTTTTCTTTCTTTACCTCTGTTCCATCTTCTGCCTTCTTTGTGGAATATTTAGGTCCCTCAATAACCCTATCCCATAACTCATATTCTTCAGCTTGCAAGTGATCTGACATGCGAGCCTTCCGCTATTGATAATATTGTCCATTGAACAGCGGTGGCCTTCTAGTTGATTGACCCTCAGAGTGTCTTGTAGGTGGTGCAGCATTCATCATGATCTCCTCATAAGGTGTTAGCCTCTTCAATGAGAACCTGCTTCGATACCACTTGTTAAGTTGCATGACCAACTTCCTATCCAAAGCAGTATCTAATTTTTGCCTATATGATGGAAGACGTTACTCTACCTGTTCTATGCTAGCATCTTGTAGAATATAAATTGCAGGTAAGTGAAAAACAATGATTTTTACGTGGAAACCACCCGACTCACAAGGGCGATAAAACCACTACCTATACCTCTGGATTTACCCCAAACTCCACTACAATAGTGAGCCTCTGTAAATTTAAGTTCTGGAGACTCAGTAACCTAGGAACTAACCTCTAATCCATATCTCACTAATCTCCCTAGACTTGTAAGAAACCTTCAAGTCGATCCCCAACTTAAAGTTGAATTTATAACATTTTTGTATCTAACTGTAATGCTTCTAATAAAGCGAATAAAGATACAACTCGATAGACCAACCTAAAACAAGTTTCTAGACTCAAGAAATGTGAAACATAACCCTATTCTACAACTTCTTTAATCTTCTTCTCGTACTAGGGACGCACGCCTAGATTCTAAATATTCTTGATAAATCTTTTGATAGCTCAATAATCTTAATTCTCTCTTTGTGGGTGCACAAACCTTCTTCATGGTAAGACTTGGATATACATAAGATTGAGTGCACAGTAGGTCGGCAAAAACAAAACCCTCTTTGAGTAAGCCCATGAGATATATTAGGGCTTGTGTTGAATTGGGATTCTTTCCTTTTGGATCAACTTCATTGTCCTTGTAGAAGTCTGAAGAACCTTATTTTATTATGGCAAGAATCCTATAACTTTACCGCCAAGGCTTCACCATAAATCTACAAATTCTATTTGATGTAGGACTTGTGTTATATCCCGCATTTTTGTACATTGGGACATTCCGAGCAAGTTGCGGAAAGTTAAGGGCAAGGCCATTTTCCGGTTTTGTTTGAATGCGCAAGTCGCTTATAAATATTATTGTCATGGAATATTAAGGGCAAACTTGGAAATTGGAAACTATTATTAGTTCATGACTTCTTGGAGAAGCCACAAGTGGCCGTGGGCCCCACTCCATGGTTGGCCAATTGTTTCATGCCATGAAGTGGTGCATGTGTACACCATGTATTTGTAAGGGACTTATATATATATGTGTGTGGATATTAGAGGACCATGCAAGACTTATTCATCTTTTGTAATTCAAGAAAATTCTAGAAAATTAGAGAAAAGGGAGAAAGAAAAAAGAAGAAGGGAAAATGGCCAAGAGTGCACATGACTAGTCATGTGTCTATAGCTATATATATATATATGCACAAGTGATGAATACATGAGACATATTCATTATTTTGCAAAGCCAAGAAAATTCAAGAAAGATGGAGAGGGAGAGAGAAGAAAGGGTTCGGCCATAGTGGCCGAACAAGGTGCTATGGAAAGCTTGATCAAGAGCTCTCTCTCTCTCTCTCTCTCTCTCTCTCTCTCTCTCTCTCTCTCTCTCTCTCTCTCTCTCTCTCTCTCTCTCTCTCTCTCTCTCTCTCTCTCTCTCTCTCTCTCTCTCTCTCTCTCTCTCTCTCTCTCTCTCTCTCTCTCTCTCTCTCTCTCTCTCTCTCTCTCTCTCTCTCTCTCTCTCTCTCTCTCTCTCTCTCTCTCTCTCTCTCTCTCTCTCTCTCTCTCTCTCTCTCTCTCTCTCTCTCTCTCTCTCTCTCTCTCTCTCTCTCTCTCTCTCTCTCTCTCTCTCTCTCTCTCTCTCTCTCTCTCTCTCTCTCTCTCTCTCTCTCTCTCTCTCTCTCTCTCTCTCTCTCTCTCTCTCTCTCTCTCTCTCTCTCTCTCTCTCTCTCTCTCTCTCTCTCTCTCTCTCTCTCTTATTTTCTTCTCTCTCTCCTACTAATTGGAGGGTCCTCATCGACGGGGAGTAGTTGTTGGGACAAGAAGACCATCCGTTCTTGCAAATGGAACCTTGGCCGAGAAGATGGATTGAAGGGAAAAGGTAAGGTTCTATCCTCTCTTACATGTTTTATGGATGTTTTGGACGTGTTGTGATATGTAGGAATGAATGAAGTCATGAAGTTGTGTTGTGGAAGTTTGGCCGTGTAAGTATGCATGGTGTAGGAAAAATGAATTAATTTTATTTAGTGTTGTGGTTGTTGTTGTTATGTATTCTATGATGGAAATGAAAATTTAATGATTCAAATGGAGGTTGTAATGTTGTGGGCTGATTTAGAGATTTAAGTGATTCTAATATGCTTCCTTGCATTCATGATAATAATGTTGTAAGTGTGTGGATTATTGTTGTCATTGATGGATTCGGAAGAAAGAAACGCGTTGTCGTTGTTCTTATGGAATTTAGAGAGTTTCGGGTGGCATAGCATGTTGGCCGGGCTGTTTGCATATTGTATGGGTTGCTTGAAATGTACTTAACTCATGTTTGAATGGTTGCGGATTAGTGATTGAATACATGAGCATTGGTATTGAATTGATCGTATGTAGTTAATTTGAAGATAAATGAAATGTTGTCAAATTGTGTAGAAAGGAATTATTAATGTTAGAATGCGTTTTGAATCATTTATGGATATTGCTAGTATGGTTGTTGATTTGGTTGTTGTTGATTGGGCCGAGTTGAATTCTCGGGGATGTTGAAGTTATAGGGGAAATCTTTGCCGAAATTTTTGTAGACAAAGTGTTGAGTTGGAATTGAATTCTTAAGTGTTATGGCTAATGGTTGATAATTAATGACGTTATTGTAGATTGTTGGAAGTCGAGACGTAAGTTCGGACTAGCTTAGGAAGCGGCTAAGGTATGTAAAGCTTATCCTTTTTTTCCTCTTGGCATATCCTAGACGCAAGTAAGTTATGATGTGTTATGAGCTTCGGGGGAAATCCTATTCGTAAAGTCCGAGCATGTTTACGATGCTTATTTGCTTCTTGATGTTGGCATCTTTATATGGTCAAACTATGGTTTATATGTCTTCGTGTGATTGGTTTTCAAATGTTGCATAAAAAGTTTTGTTTTCAAAAAAGAGTTTTGTAACTACGAACGACCGTAACTTTCAAGAAAGGGCTCGGATCGCTTTGATGTCTTCACAAATGATTTCATGACGAGTAATGACTTTGATTTTCATAGGCGGGCCCGGATTGGGTTGACGCTCGTCCGTGGGTCCCGCGACTTTCTATGTTTGGTTTTAACGACCTATTTTTGAAAGAACTTAATACGACTATCTTTCCGACCTCCGAGTATGATTACTTATTTATCGGTTGAGTCTGAAATAAGGATTTTTATGTATGTTAAGGCTCGCCCCTTTCTTTCAAAGGCATGATTCTTAGATTACGATTTCATAAATGCTTCCATAACTTGGTTGTTGTCAAAAGTTAGAAGTCTATAATTCCAAGGCATGATTTCTTTTCCGACGACCCGTAAATGCTTTCTAAAATGTACGTATCTTTCAAAATGGAGGTTTATGACCCGTAAGTTTTCATGACAACTCGATGGATATGTTTTACAATGACAGCGATGATGTCAAAAATGAGAATATTTTCCTACGATGAATATGATGATGATGATTCTATGTTTAAAGGTTCCAAGTTTATGATTTCAATGACGATATGAGAATGTTGAGCTAGTTCTTGATTTCTCAATTTTATTCATGAATGACGACTATTTTTCAAGGATTCCAAAGTACATGAATTGATGCCTTATGGTCCTATTTAATGTTTCCTCGTGAAGCTATTCTTCATTGGCAGTCTCACTTTATAATAAACGTTCCTCCAAAGTAAGACAAAGCGACCACGATTAATCCATAATATGATCGGAGGCTACCGACCTTACGTCACTCCGATGGATACATGACTTTCTTTGGGCTCTCATGCATGCTACTTATATGATATATGAATATGATATACGTATATGTATATAGAGAATATAGGAAAAGGGAGAGCGTTATATACGCGTAACCACGATTAGTTGGTATAATATGACATGATACGTCCGGACACGGGATATGTGGTTATGGATCCCACGCACGTTCCGCGGCAATATATTATATGGATCGGCCGCACGTTCCGCGGCTATAATATATATATATATATATATATATATATATATATATATATATATATATATATATATATATATATATATATATATATGGATCGGGTCGCACGTTCGCAAAGACTAAGCATACATGGTACCGCCTAAAAAGGCACTCATATGTACAGGTTACTCTTTGTCTCATGATATGTTCCATATTTTCGTCTTGTTACTATTCATGCTTTGTATCCTTCCATATGTTGTTGCTCATGCCTTACATACTCAGTACATATTCCGTACTGACCCCCTTTCTTCGGGTCTACGTTTCATGCCGCGCAGGTACACCCAAACGAGCTAAAGACATTAGTAGAAGACGTTCCAGCGGGATTGGCGAGCTCCATTTCCTCCGGAGTACTGCCGAGTCAGAATGTTCATGTGATGAAAGTTTGCTCTATGTTAGAGACTTTGCAGACAGTGTCATGTGTATAGTATGTCGGTCTGTAAGCGGCTTCATAAGCCGATGTGTTGTTATATGTTATATTACAGATTTCTTGCGATTACAGATGATGTTTGATATAAAGAAGGTGAAAAGCATATTTGTTTTCTGAAAAAGTTCTATTATGTATTTATGCTATGATCAAGGGCCTAGTCTGATTACGAGTACTACGAAGGTCAGCGGGTTCGCTCGGCCCTAAGTAAGGGTCGGGTGCCCATCACACCCTATCGGAAATTAGGGTGTGACAACTTGCATTGGAATATGTTCACGAACCTGTTTCATCCATCCGGTTCGTCCATCTCTGAATCTCTGCATTGTCTGAGATGGAATATATTCATGAACCTGTTTCATCATCCCTTTCTGGTTCATTCCTCAGACTCTATCTTGAACCTGCTTTTGTGATGCATGATGGAACATGTTGACAGACCTGTTTCATAGCATCATGCTCTTTGCTCTATGTCTGTATTTTTCACTTGGATTTATTCATTCTTTGGAATAAATCATGTTTTCAGCCTTGTCTAGCTTTGTGACTCTGATCATGTCCTTGCTCTGTGTTGGAACATGTTTGCAGACCTGGTTTCTGTGTTTTGTCTGCAACTCTCTTTATTCGAACAAAATACTTCTGAGTCGTCTTCACCTTTTCTCTTCATGATCTCTTTTCCTTGTGATTCATTCATCAACTGCACCTGATTACTTCTTCAGATAGAACATGTTTTCCATGCTTGTTCTATTATTTAATGAATTGCTCTATGACTGAGTCATCTTCATCTACTTTGCTCTGCATCTGTCTTAGTGATAGATCATGTATGTGGATGCTTCATTCTCTCTTTGCTCTGATCATTGCACTTGTCTTTGCATTGCCACACATGTTTGCAATCTGGGTTCATTTGTATGTTGTTTTCTATACCTTCTTTGCAATGGAACATGTCTGTGGACCTGTTCTAACCATCCCGTGCTGCTTTCTTTTTCAGACCTTTTATATTGTTTGCAACCTCTACTCTATCTCAACTACTGTCTAGTTTGCTTAATTACGTTATCAATTATCTCTTGTATCTAGTCCTGATTTCTTTTCATTGTAGGTTTACTTTGTCAATCATCAAAACATAACACGTGGCTTTCCAACATGCCTTGAGTAGGAAGGCAGTGAGTATAGGAAGTTTAGCATTGTTGCATGTGGGAGAGCATCCTTCGGCCGTGGATGTTCAGTCTTTGTCTAATCATTTTGTGAGACTTGATATTACAGAGCCTGGTAGAGTTTTAACTTGTGTGGATGCACAATATTCCTTATTGGAGGAGATATGAGCTCAGTAGTTTGATGATGTGAAATTGTGCAAGATTCGGGACAAAGTGTTGTTGCTACATTCCATACTTTTGTGCGTTAAGTTTCGTCGTAAGTTATCGACGTACGCTCAGAGAGTGATATTATCATTCAGGTTACATGTAACGACCCAAACCAACGGGTCATGACCAGTGCCCGAACTGGACACTCGTATACGAACCTACCCGATATGATCAGACCGAAACTGGAAACAATATGTTAATCTGTAAAAGCACGCTGTAAACTCATCATATCATACATCAAAAGGAACCTATCTCTTGAGAAGCCACCAAACATAACAAAATATACAAGCCGATAAGGCTTCCACTATGCACGGGAATATCCAAAACAAACTACATCTGCATAGCTGATCAAACCGTATATACGCAACCCACATATGTCTACGGACCTACAGAAGATAACAAAGCCTATGTCGAAAGGATGCGTACCAAAACGACTCGAGCTCCCGGAACACTAGAGCCTCGGCGACGAGCGAAGTCCCAAACCTAGAGGACCACCAACCGAGTGTCGTACCGCCGAGCATAAAACGCGACCCCGAAGAAAGGGGGTCGGTACAAATAATGTATTGAGTATGTAAGGCATGAAATCAACGTACGTACAAAAAAATCTAGAAAACATTTGAGACATGTCAATGAATGGGCAAAATAAATGCATCGATACGGCTATATCAAAGAAACACATATATCCATAGAAATAACACAACAA
>NW_026716285.1:0-17819 GCF_029784015.1 Lycium ferocissimum
CCTTATTTCTTACAAACAAAAAATTATTCCGAACCTTCCAAAGTTTCTCCAAATGCGCAAAAATGCCGGATGTAACATCAAGGCTCAAGTTCGCCAAAATCTACAATTTGGTCACAACTATCAAATGTTAATCGTAAGACTTTAAGGTTTCAATTTCAACCAATACTTGTCCATAAAAATTTGGGCAGCACCTCCCCTATAAATATGACATCCCCGAGATTTAGACTCGGCCAATTTCAATCACAACAACCCGAGAATGGAACTCGGCCAAAATAACAACAACTATACCAACAACAATGTAAACAACCAATCAAATGCATTCCAACATAAGTAGTCTTCCTTACCACATAGTATGTCAACTTTCAATCCAATAGCGTACATTCGAGCCAATATCATCGTTTACATATTCATTCACTAATTTGAGATCATTCAAACATAAACTAAGGGCATTCCATGCTATATATCCAATATTCAACAATTCAGTCAATTTCCATATTCCATCTAAAATTCGCATACATGCAACGAAACCATTCTGACACCTTTTCTTCTTACTACTTCATCACTAACAACCATAATCCACACTTTTACAATCTCATTACCTTAATACCATAAAATCACATTAATGTGCCATAATTCTCTACATTCCATTTCATGCAAACTTAACCCATATATAACCTTCATTTACATTGTAAAGATCACAACAACGCCCATTAGCACATTAAACAAAACAAATCATCATTAGTTCATCACTATATTTCCCACGGCCAACATGCAATTTGCCACACTCATCCAATTTTGTTCAACTTTCACTTGCAATACAATTTCCATAATAACCACAACTATAATACCACATAACTTCCACTCATCTTACCTATTCAACAATATACACACACGGCCAAATTCATGCATATATAATTACCATGCAAACGTCCATATTTCCATGAATTCTATTCATTTCCATGTATTACAACCTCAACAAGGTCTTTATAACCTATAAAAGGTTGAATCATACCTTTTTCTCTCCAACTTCTTCACTTGGCTCCAAGTGTGAAACGACGAAAACGAGCGACTTTTCTTCCGAAATAATTACACCAAGTTGTAGAGAAGCCTTGAATTAGTGGGAATACAACAAGAAAATAATTTTTGGAAGAAGATTTTTTGAGGGACAAAATTTAAGGGACATGGCCGAATGCCATGTCTCTTCCACTCTTCATCTTCTTTTTTTTTCCTCTTCTAAGTTTCTTGAAATTTCCATATGTTTCAAGACCACTAAATGGCCCCTCTTATTTAATTTATCACATGGATAATTTGGTCATGGGCTTGGGCCATTTTAGTTCTCATGGCGAAGCCACCCACAGCATTTTGGGCCTTGTTTCCTCTTTTTTTTTTGAGCCCAATTGGTTATAACTCCCGTTTGAAATTCCCGAAATAAATTTCCAAAATTCCAATTTTGCCCTTGGCCTTCCTCAATACTTCACATTCATATTTTCAAGAGCGACAACACACATATTGACCCAAATCAAAATATTACCTTATTCTTACGAATCACAATTATTCTCAAATTTCCGGACACGCAAAAGTACGGGATATAACGATATCAAAATCATTATGCATGAAATCCTTGTTTCGGGTTCAACGGACAAATAAGTGATCATACTCGGGGGTCGGAAGAATAGTCATATTGAATTCTTTTCAAAAATAGGTCATTAGGATCAAATGTAGAAAGGTCGCGGGACCCACGGACGAGCGTCGGCCAATCCGGGCCCGCCTATGAGAATTAAAGTCCTTACTCGTCATGAAGTCATTTGCGAAAATATAAAAGTAATCCGAGCTCTCTCTTGAAAGTTACGGACTTTTAGTTACCAATTTTTCAAAAACACATCGTAGATCATTCTCGAAAAAATTTAGTGTCCTTCATAGTAATGAGCACTCAAACAACATTATAGGACGTTTCAAACGGACCTTAAAGTCATAGGCAAACATTTTCTTCTCATATCGTACGGAAATGACTCGAACAAACCAAATAAGGGAAGTCTCGGGACTTGCGGGCCCACCTCGGGTCGGCGAGGGCGGCGGACATAAATTACAAACATTAGGCTCCCTAAATCCATCCATAAAAGTTTCGGAGCGATCCGGATACGTTTGCAACGGTTACAAAGGTTTAAGCATTCTTTTGACCAAATATAAGGATTATAGTTCAATTGCTGAATGAATAGTATGCAAAATCAAACTCGGATTTCCAAAGCGGAATCATCCCGAGGTTCCGATCTTAGCCTAGTAGGGCTAGGACATGCAAAAGAAGGAAAAGGGCAAGCTTTACATACCTTTTGCTTTTTACGCTTGTCCGAACTCAAATCCCGTTTCTCTAAAATCTACAATTGGTCATAAGTACCAAATGTCATTTATAAGCCTTAAGAATGCAAAGTTGGAAGTAATGCTTGTCTATAGAAATTTAAAACGACATCTCATATCAAGTATACCATCGAGAATCTAACTCGGCCAAAATAGCAACAACCAACCCAACAACAACATCAACCACATCAATAATCGAATTAAAACGCATTCTAACATTACTAATCCTTTTCCATATGATTCGACAATATCCCATGCATGTTCAATTCACTTCATACATTCAAACTAACATCAACGACCGCATATTCAAATACCAATCCAAAACCATTCGAACACGATTCAAGGACATTCCAAGTAATCCATACAACATTCAAAATAGCTCCAACAATGTGCTACTCCACCCGAAACTATCTAAACTTGGCAAGAGCAACACAATGCATTCTTTTCTCCCAAATTTCATACATTCACAACATTATTTTCATAAATTCAAGGAAGCATACTAGAACCCCATTACCTTCCCATTCAGCCCACACACTTAAAATCTTAACTTGAATCATTAAAACTTCATTTTACATCATATAATTCATAACGACGCCAACCAAAATACTACATCACATTAGTCCCACAAGCCTACACCAAATCAGCCTATTTTCGGCCAAGCTTCAACATCTATAATCTCATAAGTTCCATTCGTTTTCTACACATTACAACAACACATAAACATGCAAAATTCAAACAACTCTCCACCTACCTGACACACACTACACGGCCACACACATACATTACCACGACTGCCGCTTCACTTCTATATTTTCATGAATTTCATTTATTTTTACCTACTATAACATGCACAACCATCCACAACATATAAAACAAGATTAAATCATACCTTCCTCACTTGTTCTTCTTCGGCTAGACCTACATCTTGCAAGAAAAGTGTTTTGCATGCTCCAACAATTATTCCATGGTGTAGAGGACCTCTCAATTGATATAAGCTAAAAGAAATAATTTTTCTCCATGATCAACACCATAGGGCTGGTTCGGCCAGCCCACTTGTGTAGATTTCTCTCCATTCTTTTTTCTCCATCTCTTTCTTTTCTTGAAGTTTCTAGGAGGCAAAATGATGAAGATGATTTTTATCATCATCTTAGCCTCTTAAGTAATTACAACATGTGGCCATGGCCCACACCACCCACACACACACACGGCCACTTGGCCAATTTTCATGAAAAATTAATTTCCAAATTCTAACTTTTTGGCCCCAAGTTTTCATGAATTGTTCATCTTTCCATAATTCATTTTTGGTCCCATCTTTCATGAAATATTAGTTCCCGTAACACACACTTTTTTTAACCTCAAATTCCTTAATATTTCCATCCAGCAAAATTCATAAACAACTTATGTCTTAAAACAAGGTCGGAAAAATAGTCTTGTCTTTAACTTGTCGCAACTAACTTAGAATATTCCAACGTACAAAGTACGGGGTATAACATCTACGAGCCTCTACATAGAATAAAAGTGACCATGAAGACCAATACCAATAGACTGCAGCTCCGAAGTAAGTGGAGTGCTCTTGAGAATTCGCTGATAAAGCTCCTATGGTTTAGATCCGTCTACCTGCAGGCATGAACGCAGTGTCCACAAGAAAGGGCGTCAGTACGAATAATGTACTGAGTATGTAAGGCATGAATAACAACATTACAAGAGATACTAAACATAACATGAAATAAGGATAACCTGTACATCTGACTGCCTCTTAAGGCGGATACCATGCATGCTTAGCTTTCTTTGTTAAAAAAAAAAAAATTCCTCATATATATATAAATAGTAGTGTTGCAGAATGTGCAGCCCGATCCATAAATATTTTATATTCTTTGCGGAACGTGCCCGATCATATATATATATTATACTACGAACGTGCGGCCCAATCCATTTACCCATATCCACCGTCCGGTATCCCGCGTCAGGACGATATCATAGTATACCAGCTGATCAGGTGGTTATGCGTATATAACGCCTCACCTTTCCCCATATCCCCTACATACAAATATATATATATATATATATATATATATATATATATATATAAGCATGCATGAGAGCCCAAATAAAAGCTATGACTCTATCGGAGTGATGTAAGGTCGGTAACCTTCGATTTATATTATGGAACAATCATCATCGCTATATCTCGCCTTGATGGAACAATTATTATAAGGTGAGATCAACAACAATGAATAAAATCAAGGAAACCATGAAATAAGCTCAATAATCTCATAATAGTATTAAAATCATAAGCTTTGGAATTTCTAGAATTAAAATCATCATCATCAAGTTTATCATAGAAAACATCTCATCTTTAGTATCATAAGAAGCTTTTTAGAATCATGAATTTCTAACTTTTTGAAGTAAGAAGGTTATGGAAATATATATGGAATCATAACATAGGAATCATGTCTTTTGAAAGAAAGGGACTAGCCTTAACATACCTTTTTGGTCTCCTACTACTTAATGCTTATCCTTCCAAGCTCGTAAATCTACATTCAAGAGAATCCATACTACATTAGGCTTATCATCATATGCTTATCTTAAGTCTTCAAATTAAACCCCTTTAGAATCTGCTTGAGCATTTGGACGGCATCTCCACTTGTTTATATCCTAACCGAAATCACAATACCAACAACCAACACAACAACAACAACAACACTAACATCAACAACATCATCATCAATACAAAAATATTCCATAAAACATCTCACATGATGTTTATCAACATACAATAACAATATACACTTCCGTTCTTCCCAATCAAGGAGCATAATCTCATCAACACACACCAACAACATTAGATACCATACATATACATGGAATTTAGCCCCATAACACGGCTACAACATGCTCAAAGAATTCCATAAACTCAACAACTACAACACAACACTTTATGACCTTTCCTCCATAACTATCTTCACTTTTAAGACTTTCTAAACCTTCAAATCAACTCAACATAAGAGATAGGATGAATAACATACTTTATACTTGAAAAACTTTGGCCACACCAACTTTCTTCAAGACCAAACTCACCACAACCTCAAGTAGAAGCAAGAACAATCACTTTTCATGAACTAGTTTGAGGTAATCTTGCTAAATTCTTGGTTTAATGGGTTATAAATGGTTAAGAGAAGTGTGGGGATGTGTTGGGAGGTTTATAGAACCCGTGAGAGTGTAGAATGATGAAAAAATGGGGTTGATGGTGTATTTATACTCCTTGAAAGTCGATGGGTCAGTTCCATCAACTTTCCAAGTGGGGCCCGCTGGAAGCCATTTGGCAGCTTGGAGGCTTATCTTAAAATGCCCATAACTCCCTACTCCAATGTCGTTTTGATGAATGGTTTATTGCGTTGGAAATTAGACTTCCTGAACTTCAATTTAGGCTTTTGTTTCACTTCAAAATTCCTAATATACCAAGAGATATACCCCTCTAAAGTTGACCCAAAATTTCTGTCCAAAAATTCTACCAACCTTTCCAAATTTTCGACAAACTTGTTTTCTTCGATTTGCTTGGTCCGAAATCTTCCAAAATTCTCCATACATGATATTTATCATTAATCATACTTGATAATGGGCATGTCCTTTGGTTCCAAGGTTGTTCTTCCCGGTTACGACTTACGAGATCGTAATTAATCCTTTACTTCATTGTTACGAACTTCCCATGGCTTGTACCTTCCAAAACTTCAGGGGATGTCTCTGATACTCTATTTATACGGTGAAGTACGTGGCATGATCATGCTCTAAAAGTGTGAGGTGTAACATAATACATCCCACACGAAGTTTTTTCCAATTTCTCAACCAACTATAACAATATCCACAATACCATAATCAAAGAATTATATTCAATTTAATCTCAAATTAATCCAAAATCTCCTTTCAAATTCATTCCATGGTCATCATCTTCACTTTAATACTTTGCAACTTCCCTACTATGATTCTCTTCTTCTGTAGGACTTGCTAAACCTTCAAATCAACTTACTTATGAGAAATAGGATGGAGAACATACCTAACACTAGAAGAACTTCACCCCGCTCAACTTCTTCCAAGACCAAATTCATCACAATATTAAGTAAAGACAAGAACAATCCTTCTCCGTGAATTAGCTTGGGGTTTTGGAGTTTGATCCTCTTGTGTGATGGTATAGAATGTTTTGGAATGGTGGAGAACCTTCAATAACACTCTTATAATGGAGACAGAAGTGAGGGAAATTCTAAAGAGGTGTGGAGATGTTAGGAGAGTTCTAGAGGGCTGCAGAGTTGAAGAAAAATGAATAAAATGAAGTATAGAGGCCCTTTTATAGGTTCCAAACTTTAGTTGGGCTGGGTCACCACATAAGTGGGCTTTTAAGTGAGCTTTCCGGATTTTCCGCCCAGGTTTGTATTTCTCTAGCTGTCTATTTTAAAACTCCCATAACTCCCTAATCTGATGTCGTATTGACGAACGGTTTATTGCGTTGGAAACTAGACTCGACGAACTTCATTTTAGGATTTTGAAACACCTCAAAACTCCTGATATACCTGGAGATATACCCCCCTAAAATTGACCAAAATTCTGCCAACTTTTTCAAAATTTTCGACCAACTTATTTTCTTCGATTTGCTTAGTCCCGAAATCTTCCGAAACTCTCCATACATGATATTTATCATTAATCATACTTGATAATGGCCATGTCCTTTGGTTTCAAGGTTGTCCTTTTCCGGTTACGACTTACGAGATCGTAATTCATCCTTTACTTCATTGTTACGTACTTCTCATGGCTTGTACCTTCTAAAACTTCATGGGACGTCTCCGATACTCCATTAATACGGTCAAGTACGTGGCATGATTATGCTCTAAAAGTGTGAGGTGTAACAATAACATCCTAGCAGGTCGTTACATAACCACTCACAGTATAATCACAGTTGTTTGCTATCGCCCAACTAAAAATCCCATCAAACTTCTCTTTTTTTTTTTTTTTAAGTCCCATCAATGATACTCCAAAATTTATCTTAACAGAATTGCATATAATATATCGATACCACCCTCAAGGGTGTATAAACATTAATACAACACTAATTGTACTTGGCGTCATCACTCATCCCCTCATACTGTACTATCTCCTCCTACTTACAAGTCATTCATATCTTACAGACTCCTCTTGATATCCATCATTCGTAATTCTGTAGCTATAATCTCTTAATCGAACTATGTTCCCCACACATACCTTTCCTATTTTATTATACTATTGCCTTATTACCACAACATATCTTTTTCATCTGTTTTATCAACATATTCACCATTTTAGCCCATCATCTGACCACAAATTCCACTTAAGACTCCTCTTTAATATTAAACTTTTTCCTTTCCTTAATATAATCGTCAGGCCTTATGACTTACCATTATTGCATAACATAAAATATTTCAATTCATACTTACTTAATTTTTTAACTCTTTATCAAAATGATAAATATACCTTTCATCATTGGTTTCTTTGGTTATGAAACTCCGCGGATGAACGGTGGCGCTCTGATAAGTCGGTGCTCGATGCGCTACGGTGACTTCGGAGCTGCTATATAAGGGGGCTTAACCCCTCGTTTTCAGCCAAAAATCAGCCCAAAAAACATTCCAAATATTCCAAAAAAAATTCCCCAACCTTCCACCATCAACTTTTAGCCCGAAACCAAGTATAATTCCCAAATTTCGGTCCAGACAGCGTATAGTTGCGACTTCAAAACTGCGTATTGAGGCTTAAGTTCAAGGTGGAGGAGTAAATATATAGCATTATTATCGAGGGAAAGGTATGAATCTCTTTCTATTTGTGTTAATATTGGTTTATTTACGGAGGAGCTGTAAAATCGTTATAAAATGGTTCTGTGATGGAAATATAGGACAAACACCATATGGAATGTTTATGAAGTATTTTGAAGTTGGAAATATTATAGTTAATGTTGGTATTGTTGGAATTTTTGTTGGTTGTTGAATTGAGAATTCGGGCTAGGCATATAAACAGGGGAGATCTTTGCTTGATTTTCGGCGGAGAATATAGAATAGTTTGATTTGAAACTTGGTACAAGTGTGCGATGAAGAGGCTAATGTTAATGTATATCCTCTTAAATGTAGACTTGCACGCTCGGGCAGATAAGCGTAGCTAATAGGAGGCGGAACAGGTATGTAAAGCTTATCCTTTCTTTCTTTTGGCATGTCTTAGATGTAAGTATGATACGATATGAGTCTTGGGGTGACTCTACTCTTAAGATCCGAGTATGTCTACGATTCTTATTCACTTCTTGATACTGGCATCCTTAATATGGTCGAGCCATCGTCCTTGAGTCTTTTGTATGATTGAATAGCATATGTTGCACAAAGAGATCTTATTCCTAAAAGGTCCTATGATGAAAATGTCAGTAACTTTCATATATGGTCTCGGATTGCTATGATATGTTCGTAGAGAATTCTGTAATGAATAATGCTCATAACTTTCATAGGCGGGCTCGGATTGGCTTGATACATGTTTATGATCCCTGAGACGCTATGTGACATATTTCGTAATGATATTTCAAGAGTCCTGAGTGTGACTATTATTCGGATACTCGAGCGTTGATTTGTCTACTTATCCATTGAGTCTTAAAAGTTGATTTATATGCATATGGTTTCTCACTACTCTGCTCGTGCAAGTACGTTATTACTTCTTTCACCGAGTCCCGGGTACGGTATATATATGATTACTCCACCGAGTCCCTCACTAGAGGGTCGGGTACGGTATATATATGATTACTTCACCGAGTCCCTCACTAGAAGGCCGGGTACGGTATATATATATGATGACATGATGATATGATGATCTTATTTCGATTCCCTCACTGAGGGCCGGGACACGTTATATATGCATATGCAAGATGATTATTCACTTATGTTTCTAAGTCCCATAATGAATTGGATATGATATTGACATGCATGGTTTATGTTTCAAAGGCAAGCCTTGTGGTTTTACGGTTCGTACTATTTTCTATACTCGCTACTTGATGCATTGTTTCTTTTGTATTCCATGTTTTTACATACTCGGTACATATTCCGTGCGACCCCCCTTTTCTTCGAGGAGACGCGTTTCATGCCACGCGGGTGTATACGGATGAGTGAGATATTAGCAAGAGATGTTCCGCTGGATTGGCGAGCTCCTTGTCCTTCCGGAGTCTTGCCGATTCGAGTATCTATGTTATGGTAGCTTGAGTTATGTTAGAGGCTTTGCAGACAGAGTCACGTATATAGCATGTCAGTCTCGTAAGCGGCTCTGTAAGCCGATGTATCATTATGCATTATGTTACAAATTTCATATGAATACAGATTTTACTTGATTTGAGAAAGACGAAAAGCATGTTGTTCTTTGAAAAGCTTTCATTATGCATTCATTTCATGATTTAAAGTCGAAGAAGATTATGAGTATCACGAGGATGCGGGTTCGCTCGGCCCTAAGTAAGGGTCGGGTGCCCATCACGCCCATCAAGTAGGGGTGTGACAAAAGATATAGCAGAATTGTAGCTCAATGTCCCAATTGTCAATAAGTGAAAATCGAGCACCAAAAGCCGGGCGGATTGTTACAAGCTATAGAAATTCCAACTTGGAAATGGGAAGTGATTAACATGAACTTCATTACAGGTTTACCCCGTTCTCGACGCAAGTATGATTCCATATGGGTGATTGTGTATAGACTCACTAAGTCAGCTCATTTCTTGCCAGTTAGAACGACGTATGTAGCAGAAGATTATGCAAAGCTCTATGTTAAAGATATAGTGCGACTTCATGGTGTTCCAGTATCTATTATCTCCGATAGAGGCACTCAGTTTACGGCTAATTTCTGGAAGTCCTTCCAAGAGGGTTTGGGGACTCAAGTGAGCCTTAGCACGAAATTTCATTCACAGACTGATGGCCAAGCTGAACGCACCATTCAGACTCTTGAGAATATGTTACGAGCATGTATGATAGATTTTGGAGGAAATTGGGATGATCATTTGCCACTCATTGAATTTGCTTACAATAATAGCTAACATTCTAGCATTCAAATGGCACCGTATGAAGCTTTATATGGGAGAAAGTGTAGATCCTCAATTGGGTGGTTTGAAACGTAGAGAGGCCAGATTGATAGGGCCAAATTTGGTCCAACAAGCCATAAAAAAAGTCAAGCTCATACAAGATCGATTGTTAGCAACCCAAAGTCGTCAAAAGTCCTATGCGGATAATCGTCGAAGGGACCTAGAGTTCCAAGTTAAAGATTGGGTATTCTTGAAAGTGTCGCCAATGAAAGGCATTATGAGATTTTGCAAAAAGGGAAAGCTTAGTCCTCGGTATATTGGGCCTTATGACGTTGTGTGCAAAGTAGGCAAAGTAGCTTACGAATTAGATCTACCTCCTGATTTGGAGTCAGTCCATCCAGTTTTTCATGTCTCGATGCTTCGTAAATGTGTTGGAGATCTACTGGATCGTCCCATTAAATGATGTTCAAGTTAAAGGAAAAGTTAGCTTATGATGAAAGACCCGTTGCCATATTAGATAGAGTACGGAGGCTTAGAAACAAAGTGACCTCGAGTTAAAGTTTTGTGGAGAAATAATAAGCGAAGAGATGACATGGGAAGCGGAAGAAATCATGAAATCCAAATATCCGCACTTATTTCAGCCCCCAGAAGAGGGCCAAGATGAAACGTCAAGATCATAAGGTATGTATGCTTTTCCTTTTATGTATTTGGGTCGTGTGTGACCAAGTTATATTGCTATTATGTTGTGGCCCTGTGAGGCATTGATATTATGGGTTGTTGTGACAGGATGGTAGTGCCATATTATAGGGGAAACTCTGGCAAAAATTTTGTAGAATTCCCGAGTGCTTAACATTCGGGGACGAATGTTCCTAAGGGGGGAAGAATGTTACATCTCGAAAAAATTTCCGTTGATGCACAGTGAATAGGCTAATGAGGAATATGAAGTATACGATGTTTCAATGAGTCAGAAATAGCATTTGATGATTCTAAATAAGATTTGAAAGACATTCGATGTTAGACGAGAAAGTTGCCAAGAGAAGGCCATGTATGCGATAAGTATCGGAAAGGATTTATGAGTAGTAAGTTAATGACAACTTAATGATGAGTTGGGGAAGAGTTATAGCGCCCCTTAGATTGCTAATGAAGTGATAAACAAGTGCTAAGAAGGTTCCATAAGGATTGGAGATCAAACGAGACGACGGGATCGAACTTGGTGAAGCAGTGAGTTCCTTTGTTGGGTTTCGACCGCATTGTGTTCCACGGACCGTGGATGGGTCCGTGGAGCCCCTTGAAAGAGAGAAGGCTGACTGGCTGGTCATGAACCACGACCGCTTCACGGACAACATTGGGTTCCACGAACCGTAGAACACACGACGGGATTTGAAATGTTTCAAGTCTTTAAATGTGTTTCCAACTTCATTATTTCATTCCCAACATCTCTCCACTTCTCTCTAAAGGCTCTAGGGCTTCACATATATTTCATGAACAAGAATCCAAAGGAAATCAAAGGTTCTTATCATCAAAACAAGTGAATCAAAGTAAGAGAACCCATTAAAGTTCATCAAAGACAAGGAATTCAAGTGAGGGAAAATCTAGGGTTTGGCTCAAGTGAGGTTTATGCAATCAAGGTTCAATCCTACACCATCTAAGGTAAGTTTTATGATGCTTCCACGTTGTTTAAAGTATTTGGAAGTTGGAACACTTAGATTACAAAAGAATGTAAGAAATGGGTCATGAATGTGTGAATAGTATCACTTTTGAGTAAATGTGTGGAACGGGTTATGATTCTTGATGCTTTATGAATATAATCATGTTATAAATGTCACACGCTAATTTTCGATAGGGCATGATGGGCACCGGACCACTTACTTAGGAGCCGAGCGAACTGGGCCGACTCTCGTAATACCCATAATCATCTTGGGCCCGCAAATCATGTCAAAATGCATAAGAAAATTTTTTCAAAGAATAACATACTTTTCGTCTTTTTCAAATAAAATAAAATACGTAGTTATAACAAATCTGCAACATAATGCATAATAATACACTGCTTACATACCAAGCATAACAATCGACGTCTTATACACCGACCTTTGTCAAAGTCTCTAACATATCCGGGACATCACCACTTTAACATTCGACTCGGCGGCCGCTCCGGAGAAAATGGAGTGCTCGCCAATCCGGAACATCTTCTCGCTAACATCACCTACTCATCCAAGGTACACAACGTACGAAACGCGCCCCCGAAGACGACAGGGGCACGGAATATGTACCGGTATGCAAAGCCCAAGATACAGAAACGAAGTCATAACCGAAGTACGGAGTACAGAAAGTGAGCACAATAGCCGGAAAAGCGAAAATACGGTAACCGACCGAGTCATAATCGAACGAAGTACGAACATGTTGCATATCCAAAATACCAAAACGTTTATTTTCAAGATACAAATTATGCATAGGGCTCAGTATCACATCACATACCGCGGTCAAATACCCAGCGGCAATATCACATCACATACCGCGGTCAAATACCCAGCGGCAATATCACATATACCCGACATCCCGCGGTCAAAATATCCAAGGTCGATGTCGCATCGGCGGTCAAAATATCCGGCGGCAATATCACATATACCCGACATCCCGCGGTCAAAATATCAAGCGGTCAATGACGCATACGGCGGTCAAAATATCCAGCGGCAATATCACATATACACGACATCCCGCGGTCAAAATATCCAGCGGTCAATGTCGCATATATACACATACCGGCCGGGGACTCGGCGAAAGAGGTAATAACAAAATGCACGAGCCGAATCGTGGGAATTCATATGCAATGTAAAACACTTACAAAGACCCAACAGCATAATCAAAGCGGACTGTTATTTATAAGCCAAAATAGTAGTCAAATCAGACTTTCTTCCGAATATCACTCGGGAACATATCAAACCGAACTTGTAAACCATAGTTACGTATCGGAATCATAAGTATACGAATCATTATTTCGGACTCAACGACAAATATATAATCATACTCGGGGTCGGAAGGTAGTCATATTGAATTCTTTCAAAAGCCATCGGAATTATACGTAAGAAGATCGCGGGACCCACGGACGAGCGTCAACCTAATCCGGCCCGCCTACGAAAATCATATTCATTACTCGTCGTGAAATCATTTGCGAAGATATCAAAGCTATCCGAGCCCTTTCTTGAAAGTTACCGGCGTTCGTAGTTTGATTCGTTTAGGAACAAAATTCTTTTGAAAACCAACTTTTTTGCAACTTTAGAAATTTAGTCATACAAAAGACATAAGGATCATAATTCGACTACAATAAGAAATAGTGTAAACGAAGCGTCATTTTTGAATGTCGGGACAAAAGTTATATCAAACATCTTTCGGACATCACCCTAAAACATATCAAACGTCATAAATATATCAAAGGACCATAGTTATACGTCAAACCAATCCGAGTCCGCCTCGGAAAGTTACGAACGCTACTCACTTTTAGGACTTTCTACGAACAAATCAAAGCCATCCCGGTTAAATACATGAAAGTTACGGACATTTTTAAACATAAGATCCTTTCGGAACAAACCATATACATAGCATTTCAAGTCCAATCGTATCAAGGACATATAAACCATATAAGGATGCCATCATCAAGAAGCAAATAAGCATCGTAAACATGCTCGGACATTAATAATAGGATCACCCCCGAAGCTCATAACATATCATAACTTAGCCATATCTAAGACATGCTAAAAGAAGGAAAGGTAAGCTTTAAATACCTTGATTGCTTCCTAAGCTAATCCAAACTCAAGTCTCGACTTCTCAAAATCTACAACACGTCGTTAGACACCAAACATTAGTCATAGGCACCTCGAAATCCAATTCCAAACTAGCACTTTATCTACGAAAATTTGGGCAGCATTTCCCCTATAAATTCAACAACCCCGAGAATTCAACTCGGCCAATATCAACAACAATACCAACAACCATCCCAACAATATCAATAAGTAATTTCAAACGCATTCTAACATTAACAACCTTCATCCACATAATTCGACGACATTTCATTTACTTTCCATTTGACTACATACATTCAAATCAATATTGTCACGACCCAACCCCGTGGCCGTGACTAGTGCCCGAGCTGGGCACCCAAACACATTCATAAATTCGAGTCGCAAACAGATGGTTTATACGGACACAAATATCAAATTTGTCTCGGATTATATCAAACCGACGCAAACACATCTCAAACACGGCCATATATATATCGACTCGACGAGGCTATCAAAAAGCGCAATGGCCCAAAGCATATACAAATGCGAGCCGACGGGGCGCTACGGCGAATGGGATCGCCCGGAACATATAACATACAAACACGGTACGGAATCGGGCATAACCCATATACATGTCCACGGACCTCTAAACGGACAAAACGAGAATCATATGACGGGACGGGGGCCCCGCCGTACCCCCCCCCCGAACCAATATATACAAATGCAACGAACGAATATATACCAAAATGTGGCTCGGAATAAGGGAGCACTCTAAACGACGAGAAGAGGGTGTCCTAAAGGTGGATCACCGAACGCGTACGCCGTACTAACGGGCATGAAACGCGGACCGAAGAAAGGGGGTCAGTACGAAATATGTACTGAGTATGCAAAGCAGAAGATATAGTATACAAATCTGAATCATACTCGAACAGAAGTACAGAAAGTAAATGTGTTTCCAAAATATCAAAATGTTTACTTTCAAAAAATACAAGTCATGCATAAGGCTCAGAAAATATGGTCGCCGCCGTCGATGGCGCCATTCTGACATAACACCGGAAGTGTTTCAAATCTCCGTATCACCGTCACATATCATACAACATAACGCCATACACGACATAACACCAAATATAGCGGAACCCAGCCCTCGAGCGAGAGGCTCGGTGAACCATAAACACAAGATAACACCGTGAGTATATCATAGTGCGCACGATAACGAGAAAGCGGGGACTCGGCGAAAGATATAAGAATGCACGAACGAGTCGTGAGTAACCATATGCATAAAATCATTATCATAGACTCAAATGATAAGTATAATGACCATACTTAAAATCGGGATATTAGTCATATCATATTTTATTAAAAGTCATCAGAATTACAAAAAGAAGAGTCGCGGGGCCCACGGACGGGTGTTGACCCGAGTCGGGCCCGCCTATGAAAAACATACTTATTGTACATCATACAATCTCCTACGAGCATATCGAGGCAATCCGAGCCTTCCTGTGAAAGATACGAGCGTTCGTAGTTACGGAACTTTCTAAAGGCCAAACTTTTTATGCAAAAGTTGAAAATCAAATATTTCAAAGACATAAAAGCCAATATTTCACCACCCCACATCCGGAGCCGAGCGAACCCACGGACTCTATTGCACACATAAATATTTTTTCAAACTTCTAACCGAATAATCATGAAAGACATAGTGAAGCTTTCAAATTTTACAAAATCGTAATTATACAAAATTTAATACATAACGCAAATCAACATATCGGCTGATGGAGCCGGCCGACGACATATCATACCCACACGCACGTCTGCAAAGTCTCTAACACGGATCCGGACGTCATAACGGACAAACTCGGACTCGGCAAAGCCTGGGAAAACGAGGCTTGCCATCTCTGTGGAACATCTCCTATAATCACATCGGCTCATGCGGGGAGTACCAACGCGCGCATGAAACGCACTCGAAGACAGGGAGTGAGTCGTGGAATATTGAGAAAAATTTGAAACAATTGTGACTTGTACGCTATAAGTTAATGTTTTGATCTTAATTGACATATTTATGTTGTTTATGGAAAAATATTGGCGCAAAGATGTCGGAGAAGGCCTAAGGGCAAATTTGGAATTTTGGAAAGTTGTTTCGGAAATTACAAAACGAGTTTTCAACAAATTGGGCCAAGAAAAAGTGGAAGAAAAATTGAGGCCCAAGGGATGCATGTGGCCGGCCAACATGGCCTAGCCCAAGTCCATTAATTTGTCATGTGCCACTCATGTGGCATATTAGATAAGGGGGATATATACATGTATATTTCTAGAAATTTCAAGAAAATCAAAACAAAGCAAAGGAAAGAAAAAAACAAGAAGGGCCGTCGGCCATGGGAGAGAAAGAAGAGAAAGAAAGAAAAATTTTTCAAGCTTGTTGCTCCATCCAAAATTCTTGTTCTTCTTGAATTCCTAACAAGTTCAAGGTGCTCTTCAAGATGATGTAATTAGTTTGGCGAGGAAGCGACGTTTGCGGAAGATTGGAATTTGAAGAAAAGGTATGAATTTCATGCTTTATGTTATGGAATAAGTATATATGATATGATAGTTAGAATTAAGTGAGAATTATGGAAATTGTGATGTGTTGTTGCATGGTGTGTGTGTGAAATGTGTTCTTGGCCGTGTGCATGTATATGTGTGTAGGCAAGACTAATTGAATTTTATGATGTAATTTAGTGTGGTTATGGTGGAATTTATATTGGAATGAAAGTTGAATGAAAGTTGGATGAAGTGGGGGAATTTCCATGGTTGGCCGTGAGTTGTGCTAGGATGGAATAATGGGGATTTATTTCGTTTAACATGTTAGTTGCGTTGTTGTGATCCTTGCGGCGTAAATAAAGGTAAAAGGGTGTAAGTTTGCCTTGAAATGAAATGTAGGAACTTATATCGTTTTAGTATGGTTTATGATATTATGAAAACGAAGTGGTTAAGGTGCAATCATGATTTATGTTAATGAATTTAGAAGATGGAAAGGTGTTATGAAATTATATATTAAAGGTTGGAGGAATTAACTAAGTTATGGCGTTGTTGGAAATTTGCATAATTTGTGTATCTTGTATATATGTTGTGGGAATGTTATGGTATGTCTCCGAATGGTATTGTAATGAACTCGATGAGTAATGAATGTGAAAATACTGGATTTGAATTGGAAACGCGAAGTTGGAATGAGGGTTATAACATTACGTTGGAAAAATGACTAAATAGGCTATATTGTATTAAGTTGTGGTTGTTGATGTTCTTGATGTTTTTGTTGGGTTGTTGTTGGTTGTGTTGAGCCGAGTTGAATCTCGGGGGTGTCCTATTTGTAGGGGAAGTGCTGCCGAAATTTCGGTAGCCAAATACTTAACCAAAGTTGAAATGTTAAGTTGCATGAATAGTAACTGGTAAAGATGACCAATTGCAGATTTTTGACGAAACGGGAATTGAGGTTGGACGAGCGTAGAGCATAACTAAGGTATGTGAGGCTGTCCCTATTCTTTCTTGGCATGTTCTGAGCATACTAGGCTTGAAAGCGGGCCTTGATTGCGCTCCTGCGTCTCACAATCTAAGATTGAAAATAGCGTCAAATCGTTCATGCAAGACAATTGAACTTGTTTCTTTATAAG
>NW_026716286.1:0-17588 GCF_029784015.1 Lycium ferocissimum
AGTATTCTATTGAAGCTTTGCAATAAACATTTGAAGTTCCCTACGAGATAAACCTGCTGAATGTGTTGTTTGATCATGTTGTTAATTGAAACCTACTCATGCCTATTTAACAAGTCAAATGAGTATATCACCTAGAGTAATTTCTGTTTGAACTTATATAAAAACTGGGATTGCTATATCTTGCTACTTAATAAAAAGAACAACAAAAAATGCATGTTATGCCCATGTATACTAGGTTTTCCTATGCTTGATTAGTATGAGTATTGTCTTCTCTTCATCTCCTTCCTTGTATGCCAATTATATGACTGCTTGACTCTACAATGGCAGAGAATCCCTTTTATTTTCTTCCCCATTTGTGGCAAAGTTTGACCTCCACATCGAAAATCGGAGATTGTATGTCCATTCCAAGTAAACCTCTGTAAAAATCACATAAAAATGATTCAGAGATGGCTGACCAAAATATTTTGAATTTCTTTCCTCTTTTTCGCAATAGAACCAAGCAAGGCAGAAGCTATACGATTTTATTTCTCTTATTTTCGCCACTTTCGGCATCAAGACCTCTGTCCCCTTTTGCTTTCTCTTCAATGTTGCTGCAAACCTACACCAATCAGTCCATTTTTTAAACCCAAATCGTGCTTAAAATCCCGCCCAAATTTTTTTTTTAAGAGGAACCCTAATCCTATTCTATAAATACCAACGTTTTGAGACCATTTTTGGAGCATGGTTGAACAACCACGATCTCACCTTTAAAAAAAAAAAACGACAAGAAACAGTCATATATCACTCCAAACCACTATATTTTACCTTTCTGTTTTTTGAGATTCTGGTTACCCTTAAAGTGTTCCGGCTCATCGGTTTCTTTTGAGCGTGGATCCTGGACCTAAAAGCTCTAGTTCACTGCACTCGAAAAAGGTCAGTAATTCTCCTTTCTCTTCTTTTCAGTTCAATGTAGGATTATGTAATTAGTTTAGTTTAGTTTAATTTAGTTTAAATGTTGTAAGTTAGGTTACTGATTTTGTAGTTCACTTTTAGTATAATTTTTCCTCTTCTCCGAATATCTTCATTTTTTTTGTTCAAACGGATGAATTAGTTCAATTTCAGTTTTGTTTGCTTGTCATGTTTATTTTCTAGTTCTGTTTTAGCTTATTTTAAATCAAGAACTAGTTAGTTTGATTTCATGGATAGTTTAGCTCTACTTTGGCTATTGTATGAGTTTGGTGTATAAATCGATCTTACGTTTTTTTTAGTTCGGTGTTTTCACGTTCGGTTGTTATTTAAGTTTTAGGTGTTGAATTCCATTTGCTTTCCTTTTTTTTTTTTTTTTTTTCATTTCTTCCAGTTTTCCTGTTAAGTTTTACTACTGTACTACACCACTTTCTCCCTTATCTTGTTCGAGGAAATATGATAGATTGGTATAATCTTAAAGTTGTTTGAGTTTCTGCTGAATCATGTTTAAATGTTGGTTCGTTTGAGTTAGCTGAAATAATTTAAATCAGATTTGGTTTCACACAAAAAAAAAATGGCTTATCATCATCATAGGTTACTCCACAATTAACTAAATCCAAAGGCATGAAAAATTGATTAGGAGTATAAGTTGTAAACTGATTTCCTCATCTATCATCATTACGAAAATCTATTTCCAGACGATTATTTGCTGTCCATGTTAGAATATGAACCAGTGCTCTCTCTCTTCATTTATCTGAGAAATACATATTGTTTGCAAAAACATGTTTGGGGTGGTGGGTCATGTTTTGGTCCTTTCAGATCTGGGTTGTTAGCATATTATGAGGAAATTACATCACCGGTAATGCGTAATATAAATATTTCGCTGAATCTGTTTTGAGTATAATGGTAACCATTTCTTATTCATAATGATGCTTTAAAATAAATTGCTAAAGAAATATAAATATCAAGCTCTTTGTCGCTTATCTTAATGTGCTATGGGAATGGAAAGAATGTTGTCATGTATGTTTAAGTTTAAAATGCCTTTCATGCTCCAGCATTTCTACAGATTATAATACTGATATCTAAGATGTTTATTGGCCTAGATAATTCCTAGAATTACCAATAGTGAGCCATCCTACTTACATGTTTGAAACTAAATCTTAATATTTGGCCAAACTGGAGTTGATCAAATAAATTTTAATTTTGTTGGAATTTGGAAACCTCTATGTGTTTGTTATTATGTTGGTGGGTTAAAGACTGACCCCTACTCAATTTTAAATTGAATATAGGATCGGGGGTTGAAATATCTAAAATGTTGTTTAGAGTAAATTCTCACTGTGTTATAAAACGAATATCTTTTTTTTCGTAAAAGTACTTTCTAGTATCAATTTGCAAGAGTCGACTTTGCGTCATTTTAGTATCAATTCGCAAGATCCCAAAATCATGAGTTATTTGCAAATTTTCATTGGAAAAAAAAAAGGTTCTCAAATGAGTTATTTCAAGTATTTGTGCATCAGTAAAACAGCGGTTTAAAGCCTTGCGTGTATACTCCCTCATGGTGCATTAGGAGTTAATTCTTGAATTAGGATCCTTAGGCTTATCAAACCCCCTTTTGGAATCTGTTCCATGTCGCTGCCCACTAAATGTGGTATTTTTGACCGTTCTTGCTCTCTCTCTCATTAACTTTGATTGAGAAATGACTAGTTTAAATGTGCCTCGATTCAAACACTAATCTTTATCTTTTTTTTTTTTTTTTTTTTTTTACATGTACACTTTGGAGCAATTGGAGTCTTAAATCGAGACTCTCTCAAAACTTGAAGTCTTAACCCAAGACTCTCCCGTTACCCGAGCATGGAGTCAATTCTACAGAATTTCCTTTAAATGCATTGAATCTCCCGAGAGGAACGAGCGACTTTCGCTTCGGGCCTCCCATGGCTATCTTTTCCTTACCAGTCATTCCATCTTCATTTTTTTAAAAATACAATTGCTGGTTTGCTTATGTTTGGTGTATCCCTGTTTTGGGATTTTAGGATAAACTTAGTTAATGTATGTTGTATTTGATCATTTAGACTATCCCAATCATTTATTATTAATAAGGTAATATTTTCCATCATTTAAAAGAGTAGTAATGTTTACCTGCGTAAGAACTTAAAATTATGAATTTGACAATAGTTTTTGAGGTAAAAGTCTACATTTTTTTTTTTTTTTGAAATAAATTAGTGGACTATTTAAGCTTGTGCATTTTCTCAACTCTTATTTTACTCTCTTGCTAAAAAAAAAAAAGTAGCTTTGGAATAGCTGGACTAAAATTTCCACTTTCCAGTTTTGAGCCATTTTTCAAAGAGTAACTTTTTTTAAGAAAACTCTAATCAAGTTGTCTAAATTTTTTCACCTTAATGAGTCTATAGAGTTTAAAATCAGCTTGGTATTTCTTAAAGGACATTTAAGAACTCATTTTACAAAAATTGTTCGTGTCATTGAAGTACTTTACTCGACGATAGTTTGTTTGGCTATTAAATTATTTTTAAATCATTTAGACTAATCTTTGTGTCAAGATCTTAAAGGATGCCTTATCCCTCCCTTTAGGATGACTAAGAACCCTTACCTAGAATCACATTAGTTAAGTAGACCATTAATTGGAGTTAATTTTTTTTAGTATTTACTTAGTTAATAATTAGGTGTCCTAATTCACCATTAAAATAATTAGGTGGCGACTCCTTAAGTTAAATAATTAGGAATCACCAATATGTTGTACTCCGCTTTGACCCGGTTAAAATGGGGTATAACAGCTTGGCGACTCCGCTGGGGACTATTTAGGTTCTTAACCATAACAAACATAGGTTAATTAAGTTATTGTGCTTTAGTTGTTCTTCTTATGTGAAAAAAAAAAGAGTGATTTTTTCAATTTATTTCTTTATTTGCTTTAACTATTTCTTTTATGTGATAATTTTTGTTATTTACTTTAACTATTTCTTTTATGTGATAATTTTTGTTATTTGTTGTAACTATTTCTTTTATGTGAATTCTTGTAATTATTTGTTATTGCTTTCTTTAAAACTGTCATTCCGCTCATATTTCCTCCAATTACGAAAAATTCACACTATCACACGTGCACGCGAGGTGTGTTTTGCGCACCCGCAAATTTCTTTCAAAATCTCAAAATTTAGGAGAGTTGGCATATGCGCGGGGTGTCCGAATTTTCGGTGACCGCGTAGCCTTCTCACTCGAGTAGTCCGCTCGGGAACCTTGTGTCTAGTAAGCCAAATCTTAGAAAACTTAGGATAGAGCTATGCCACCAATTCCATTTAAGTCATGCATGCATAAACCTTAGGTGGGTCGGTCCTTGGTATCGACTCCACAATTAGGAAGCCCACCAAATTGTCGACGGGTTTCATAACCCAACGACCAACAAGCATATTATGTGTAACGTGATAATGATAGAAGGATCCAAGCCTAACCATGACATGTCGAGTTTGGGAATCATTTCTTTTTTTTTTTGTAGGATGGATTTCGTCCCCCAGATCCCCAAGATTAAGATGGTCAGTGGCGTCCCAAGCAAGCTGAGGATATGGTGGGAAGATTTGGACCTTGGTAGTAGACTGGCTGTTACGAGGAGATTGAGGTTCCTCACTTCACTGTTCCAGATCACTCCCGACAAACATGTGATTAGAGCTTTACTTCAATTTTGGGATCCAAATCGAGTTGTCTTCAAATTTAAGGATTTTGAACTCACACCCACATTGGAAGAAATCAGTTATTTCACTAATTTGAAATACCAAGGGAGAGGTCAGATTATCCCACACAGTCAATCAGGGAAAAAATTTCTCCGCTACTTAGGGTTGAAGAACACTAAAGAACTCCGATGCTTCGAGAATAACTGGGTCTCTTTGGATTACTTGTATGAGAGGTACGGTCGTCAAGATGGTCACAAGCTGTTCAAGAAGGAATTCTCATGCACTCCCGCCCATTGGCAAGTTAGACGTCCCATTGTATTTGTTGTTGCCTTACTTGGGACTTTGGTATTCCCACGTGAATATGGGAAGATCAGTACTTGCATATGTTCCGTGGCTCGAGCACTTTTTGAAGGAGTTGATGGCGCGCAACTCACTTTGGTTCCCATGATTTTAGCAGAAATACTTCGAGCTTTGGGAAAGTGTAAACGAGGTGAAACAAATTTCTTTGAGGGTTGTAATCTTCTCCTACAAATGTGGGCAATGGAGCATTTTTACCAACGTCCGAATATGGCAGACATATGCTTCAGTGAATCAAACAAAATTGGTAGTTTTTATGAAAGAACGAAACTGTTTGTATCTCCAGTTGGCACTAATGATTGGTATGAGTTCTTGGCTTCCCGAACTGGTGATCAAATCCAATGGAAATACCCTTTGCTATCACGTACCACGGCCTACATAAGAGGTAGGAGACTTTACTATATTGAGCTTATTGGGTTGAAAGGCCTCCAGCCATACGCTCCAGTACGCGTACTCCGACAGTTCGGTCTAGATCAAGTAATCCCTCTCCAAGCTAACATGAGTGGTTCTGAAATCCTTTTTGGGCCAGACTTCAGAGTTCCTAGAGCTGGCCAGATTCTCGATGAATGGGATAATATTAATCCAATAAGTATTGGGGTTGGACCGGCAGGAGGTATCCCAGAATATCATGCGTGGCTTCAAGAAGACTATGGTAACATAGATCCTAGCCCAAACAGTGAACCAGCTTCGAGGATATTGGGAAGACAATTTGGATAAGACATTCTCGCTTGGGGACCATGGTTGTCACTCCCGAGATGTGGGCTCAAATGGCAAATATAATGCAGTATTTGGGGAATGTGGGAGCAGGGCCTAGCAATGACGGGTCATCATCTTCATTTCCGCCGCCAGCGTGATCAAGTGCAAAAGATCTAGGCCAAGTCTTAGGATTGTCTTTACATTATGTCATCTTTTATGTATTTTAGTTTATTGTCTCATCAATGTACTCGCTTTTGTTATTTCAATGAAACTTGGCCTTTTATTTCCAAACTCAAGTGTCTCAATTTAATGGCTTGGATCACTCTATCATAATCTCGAATATTTGGCGTTAGGCCTACCTCTGGCACAAAAGAGGTCCCCTGCATAATAGGTTGCGCTATGATTGCTAGATTTCTTTTTTATTATGTGATTTGTTGCTATGTAATATATGTTTCTTTCAACATTATTTGTCAAATGTTAATATTGTTTTATTAAAGTAGCAATCATTCACACTATACTAACGTAGTTTTCTTCATTTTTGAAGGTTTTCTTTTATTTTGATTATTTCCCAAAGGTTGATTCGTGTTGACTGCGAACTGGCGGATCACCCATACTTCACAAGATCAAAAGCACGAGCATCCAACAACATGAATGATTCAGGTGCATCTGAACAGACTGGCTTGGGACTTATCACCGTTCCGAGAGACGAACCTGAGGCTTCGGAGGGAAGGAATGCTGATGAACTCATCGCCCAATTGATGCAACAAATGGCCAACATGCAAAGTGAAATTGAGCGACTTCGAAATCTCACCAACCTGTCCATTACCCTCAACACTCCTCCTCATGAACAGAGAACAAGTGCGACAATCCCACCATCCTTTTCGCCTGTTGACTCGCCTGCCCCTCAACCCTTTCCCTCAAACCCTCCACTTCACACAATCAATCCAAGCGCTACTAATTCGCCCCCATCCCACAACAAACTAACCTACAACAAACCATCTCACAACAATCTAATCCACAACAAGCCATCCCACAACCAACTAACCCACAACAAGCCATCCCGCAACAAAATAACCCGCAACAAGCCAACCCACAACAAGTTAACTTTCAACAAGCCAATCCGTTACCCTTCACCACTCCATATATTCCTCAGCCTTCAGTTATCCAAACTATCCCACTCAACCAGACCACCCCACTTACCCAAAGCTACCAAGCAACCCAACACATACCGTTGGCACACACCGCTAACCATAACACACAATATGTGCCACCGGTATATGTAGCGGAAGCTCAACCTTTCACTACCCCATTGCAAGCCACGCAACATCCAGAGGCTGATCCTTATGAGGAGATGGAAAGGGAAGCTAGGGCAAAAGCGGACGAGAATGTTGCAAAGGAGATTCGTAGTCTGAAGGAAGCATTTAGAAGCATCCAAACCCACAAGGGATGTGAAGGACTTGAATACGAGGATCTGTGTATTCATCCCGATATTGAGTTGCCTGCTGGATATAAGGTGCCAAAATTTGATATGTTTGATGGAAAAGGAAATCCTCGGGCTCATTTGAGATCGTACTGTGATAAGCTTGTTGGAGTAGGGAAAGATCAAGCCATTAGGATGAAGCTGTTTATAAGGAGCTTGACAGGAGAAGCACTTGATTGGTACACATGCCAAGATCCGCAGAAATGGCGTAGTTGGGGAGAGATGGCGCAAGAATTCATGGATAGGTTCAGGTTTAACACTGAGACTGTCCCAGATAGATTCTATTTGATGAAGTTAGAAAGGAAGTCAACAGAAACTTTCAGAGAGTATGCTATGCGGTGGAGAGCAGAAGTTGCAAAGGTCCAACCCTCGATGGCGGAAAGTGAGATGACGACGCTCTTTGTACAATCTCTAAAAGATGCAACATACTATTAAAGGTTGATAAGTGTCATCGGGCAAAAGTTTTTTGAAGTTATTAGGATGGGAGATTTCATAGAAGAAGGTATCAAGACGGGAAGAATCACAAATTTGGCAGCCTTGCAAGCAACAAGTAAGGCAATTCAATCAGATTCAATTGGGGGAGCAGCTAAGAAGAAGAAGGACGGAGTGTCCGCGGTCATGACCATCCAGGAACGTAGACCAAACCAGATGTTAACCTACCAATACCCTTCATCCCAGCCTTCATATTACAGCCAATACGCCCAAGTCCCTCAGCCTTATTACCAACCTCCACCCGCTCCCTATCCTGTTTACCACACCCAGCCAACATATTGTCCACCTCGAGCACCTGCCTATCAAAGCCCATCACAATACCAACCAACCTACCCGCCTCAACCCCAATACCAACCACAAAACCATCCACAAAATACACCCAGACCTCGCCCAAACTTTGAAAGAAAACCAACCAAAACTTATACACCATTAGCCGAACCCTTAGCCCAATTATATGAAAGGTTGAGAACCGCAGGGATACTCCAACCGATTCAAGGAAGAGTTCCTAACCCCCTTCCTGGATGGTATGATGGGACTAAACATTGTGCGTATCACTCAGGAGTTGCCGGACATGATACTGAAAATTGCCTTACTCTCAAAGACAAAATCGAGGCGTTGATCAAAGAAGGAGTCATCCAGCTCAAAGGAGCTCCCCCAAATATAAACAACAACCCTCTACCCAATCATGGTGATGCAAATGTGAACATGATCACCATTGATGAAGACTATAACTTGGAAGGGACTATTGTACCGGTCAAAAAAGAGAAAAAGGTTGAATCATCACCCTTTATTGCTCCCGTAATCACAGTCCAAATGAGGGCACCAATTGAAGTGGAAGTGCTCACTCCAAGGCCTAGGATCACAGCCTTAGTTGCTCAGGCACCTTCTTTCAACACCAAAGCAGTTCCTTGGAATTACTCGTCTGATGAAAGGAACAAAGGAAAGGCAAAATTGGTTGTAGAAACTGTTGCTGCCGGAATAACAAGATCTGGGCGGTGTTATGCCCCCGAAGAGGTAGCACGAGGAGCACCGAGTAAGGAAAACAACCAAAAGAAAGCTGTGACAGAAGCTGAAGTAGAAGAATTTTGGAGGAAGATGCCAACTAAGGAATATTTTGTTGTAGAACAACTAAAGAAAACACCAGCCCAAATTTCTTTATTGTCATTGTTGATGAATTCTGAAACTCATAGGAGCGCTTTAGTGAAGGTACTAAATGAAGCTTATGTTCCAGCCGAGACCTCTAGCGAGAAATTTTCAGCCATGGTTGGAGAAGTCCTCGAAGCCCACAAAGTCTCTTTTCATGACGATGAGTTGCCACCTGAAGGTTTGGGGCACAACAAGGCATTGAATATTACAGTCAAATGCAGAGATAAATTCATTTCTAAAGTGTTGATTGATGGGGGTTCAGCTGTTAACATATGTCCTGTCATTACTCTCCGAGCTTTAGGAATTGATATCGGGAAACTTCGTGATAGTCACGTGAGGGTTAAAGGTTTTGATGGAGCTCAAAGGGGTGTCGTAGGGGAAATTGACTTAGCACTGGAAATTGGACCCGTGGAGTTTATGGTGGAATTCCAAGTGATGGATATATCTGCTAGTTACAACTTGCTGATAGGAAGGCCATGGATCCACATGGCTGGTGTAGTCCCTTCTACCCTGCACCAAAATTTGAAATTTGTCTGGAATCATCAGGAAATTGTGATCCATGGAGAAGGCAACAATTCGATCTATCCCGAAAACTCAATTCCTGTTATTGAAAGTGTAGAAAGGCTAGATGGATTTGTTTTCCATATTAAGGAAACCATGTGTACTACTCAAGCTGAAAGGGTAAAATTGCCACGTGTGCTTATGATGGTGGCTTGGGAAATGTTGAAGAATGGTTTTAAGCCCGGTCGAGGTCTCGGAGTGAACTTGGATGGAATAGTAGAACCAATTCAATTACCCGGTCAGAAGGATACTTTTGGTCTTGGATACGAGCCCACTCTTGAAGAAATCTCATTGGCTAGTCTCAAAAGGAAAGGTGATATTCCCTTGCCAAAGCCTATCCCTCTCCCTGAATCAGTCATTTTTCAAGGCGTCTCCGTCACCCAAGTATCGAGGAAGCCGCCGAAGACAACCTCGTGGAAGGTCTCAAGAATCTATTCATTGCCGAGGAAGAAGTTGAATGCAATGTGATTCTGGATGATTGCCCTGAAACTCCAACTATCTGGGATGCTGAGCCTGGAGATGCTTTAAACAATTGGACTTGTACCCCGTCCCCAGTTTTTCGGGAGTCTTGGTAGATGATTGTATTAGTATTTGATGAAACAACGCGATTCAAAATTGAGGCCTGAATCGTGTTTATGCTTTTGTGGTGTTTTGCCTCCACCTTTTGAAAGCTTAAATGCCAAATCCAAACTATGCTTTTCTATTTTTAATTCCGTTTTCATTTAATTAATTTCTCTTTTCTTTTTTCAGCAATCAAACTAGTAAATCTGCTGATACTGTGAATGTGACACGTAATGAAACAAGCGAACCAATCCTAAATGCCGAACAAGATTCTGAAGAATATGAAGAGGACATGCAACCTGAAGAGTTAACTAAAGATTTTGAACATTTCGAGAATAAGCCAAAACCAAATTTGGATGAAACAGAGACCATAAACTTGGGAGATTCAGAAACAGTGAGGGAAACAAGAATTAGCGTCCATTTAACTCCGTCACAAAGGGAAGAATTGATCAACCTTTTGAGACAATATATAGACGTGTTCGCATGGTCTTATGATGACATGCCGGGACTAAGCACAGATATTGTGTCGCACAAGTTGCCTATTGATCCATCTTGTCCTCCGGTGAAACAAAAGAAAAGAAATATTAAACCGGATTTGAGTTTAAAAGTCAAGGAAGAAGTCTCCAAGCAATTTAATGCAAAGGTCATTCGAGCTACAAGGTATCCCACTTGGCTAGCCAATATTGTGCCTGTACCAAAGAAGGATGGCAAAGTCCGGGTATGCGTGGATTATCGGGATCTCAACAAGGCTAGACCGAAGGATGATTTCCCTCTCCCAAATATCCACATACTTATTGATAATTGCGCGAAGCATGAGCTGCAATCATTCGTTGATTGCTTCGCAGGCTACCACCAAATTCTGATGGATGAAGAAGATGCTGAGAAAACGACATTCATCACACCTTGGGGAGTATACTATTATCGAGTGATGCCTTTTGGACTCAAGAATGCAGGTGCCACCTATATGAGAGCCATGACTACCATTTTTCATGACATGATCCATAAGGAGATTGAAGTCTATGTGGACGATATCATCATCAAGTCACGAAAGAGTTCAGATCACTTGACGGATTTGAAGAAGTTCTTTGACAAGTTGAGGCGATACAATTTGAAATTAAATCCCGCAAAGTGTGCATTTGGTGTTCCTGCTGGGAAGCTGTTAGGTTTTATTGTGAGCAGGAGGGGCATAGAATTGGATCCTTCGAAGATAAAGGCTATTCAAGACTTGCCTGCCCCAAAGAGTCGAAAGGACGTGATGAGTTTCCTTGGTCGTCTCAACTACATTAGTCGGTTCATAGCACAATCGACAGTAATATGTGAGCCAATAATCAAGTTATTGAAGAAAGATGTTGCTACCAAATGGACGGAAGATTGCCAATGAGCTTTTGATAGAATCAAGGAGTATTTGTCTAATCCGCCTGCCTCCAGAATTAGGAAGACCATTGTTGTTATATTTGTCAGTGTCATAGAATGCATTTAGATGCATGTTGGGACGACATGATGAAACAGGAAAGAAGGAGCAAGCAATATACTATTTGAGCAAGAAGTTCACGCCTTATGAGGCCCGATATACTTTGTTGGAACGCACCTGTTGTGCTTTGACTTGGGTTGCACAAAAGTTAAGACATTACCTGTCTGCATATACTACTTATCTCATCTCAAGGATGGATCCACTCAAGTATATCTTTCAGAAGCCTATGCCTACTGGGAAGTTAGCCAAATGGCAAATTTTGCTAAGTGAGTTTGATATTGTATATGTTACCCAAAAGGCTGTCAAAGGGCAGGCAATAGCGGATCATCTTGCTGAAAATCCCGTAGATGAAGAATACATGCCTCTTAAGACTTATTTCCCAGATGAAGAGGTGTTGTTTGTCGGAGAAGATATCTCAGAGGAATATCCAGGGTGGAGAATGTTCTTTGATGGGCCGCAAACTCCAAAGGAGTTGGCGTTGGGAGTTTTAGTTTCGAGTCGGTGCCAAGCATTATCCAATTTCAAAGAAAGCTCGTGTTTCCGTGCACCAACAATATGGAAGAGTATGAGGCTTGTATTCTTGGACTCGTAATGGTCGTTGATATGAACATACAAGAATTATTGGTTATAGGTGATTTTGACTTATTGGTTCATCAAGTACAAGGCGAATGGACCACTAAGAACGTGAAGATACTTCCGTACCTGCATTGTGTGAAAGATTTGTGTAAGAGATTTATCAAGGTGGAATTCAAACATGTCCCAAGGGCTCAAAATGAGTTCGTTGATGCTTTGGCAACCTTGTCCTCTATGATTCAGCACCCGGACAAGAATTACATAGATCCTATCAAGGTGAATGTGCAAGATCAGCAAGCCTATTGTTTCCATGTAGATGAAGAACCTGATGGAGAACCTTGGTACTATGACATTAAGAAGTATCTCAAGGCAAGAGACTATCCAGAAGGCATAACCAGTGTTTAGAAGAGAACACTTCGAAGATTAGCAAACCACTTTTTCCTAAATGGAGAAATCCTTTATAGGAGGACTCCAGATTTAGGATTGTTAAGGTGTGTTGATGCCAAAGAAGCGGTCAAGTTGATTGAAGAAGTGCATGGCGGTACATGTGGGCCTCATATGAATGGTTTCACTCTGGCTAAGAAAATTCTACGAGCTGGCTATTTCTGGATGACTATGGAAACAGACTGCATTCGTTTTGTGCAAAAATGTCACCAATGTCAGATTCATGGCGATTTGATTCGAGTCCCACCAAATGAGTTAAATGTGACGAGTTCTCCTTGGCCATTTGCAGCTTGGGGCATGGATGTTATTGGTCCTATCGAGCCGGCCGCATCAAATGGACATAGGTTCATTTTGGTAGCCATCGACTACTTCACAAAATGGGTAGAAGCATCTTCGTACAAGCCAGTGACGAAGAAGGTAGTGGTAGACTTTGTTTGCAATAACATCATTTGTCGATTCGGAATCCCTGAGTCAATTATAACGTATAATGGAGCTAATCTTAATAGTGGTTTGATGCGTGAGATATGCGAAACATTTAAGATTACTCACCGCAATTCCACCCCTTATCGACCTCAGATGAATGGAGCAGTTGAAGCAGCCAACAAAAACATCAAGAGAATATTGCGGAAGATGATTGATAATTACAGACATTGGCACGAAAATTGCCATTGGCCCTTCTGGTTATCGCACCACCGTTAGGACTTCAACTCGGGGCAACGCCTTATCTTTTGGTCTATGGAACGTAGGCCGTGTTACCTCGGGGCAGAGGTAGAGATACCATCCTTGAGGATTATCCAAGAAGCTGAGTTGAGTGATGCCAAGTGGATACAAAATCGATATGAACAATTGATGTTCATTGATGAAAAGAGGATGAATGCAGTTTGTCATGGACAGCTTTATCAGAATAGAATGGCCAAAGCTTTCAACAAGAAGGTAAGACCGAGACAATTCAAACCGGGGCAATTGGTGTTGAAGCGCATATTCCCACACCAAAATGAAGCTAAGGGAAAATTTGCACCTAACTGGAAGGGCCTTACATGGTTCATCGAGTACTGACTGGAGGAGCACTAATTCTAGCAGAAATGGATGGAGAAGTGTGGCCGAAAGCTATCAATGCAGATGCCGTCAAGAGATACTACATTTAGGAGCTTTTCGTTTATTTTATATGTAATATCTTATAATGTCTTTCTATGTAATGAAAACTACGTTCCCTCGGTGGGATACGTAAGAAACCTATATCGGGTTTGGTCTTTTAAGATAGAAATTTCTAAGAAATTCCTTTGTGTTTGTAACATGAACTACGCCTGACCTGATTCCCGTGGTGGGATACGTAGGCGGCCTACATAGGCTTCGGTCACATTATTAGAAAACCTCAATTTTATTTTGCCTTGTATGTTTTGAACTACGCTTGACCTGATTCCCTTGGCGGGATACGTAGGCAGCCTATATAAGGCTCGGTCTCGTCATGTTAAAAGTTCAATATCCTCCTATGCCAGAAACTGGGACAATTTTTAAGGGCATCATCGCAAAACGACATCGAGAGACATGAAAGAGTATATGGTCAACAGAGTCATCAGACAAAGGAAAGACTTTGGAGAAAGGATGTCCGCTTTGTTTCACAACGTGTCACGGTTCAAAGTTCAACAGTAAATTATTTATCACTATATACATATTTACCATAAATTTATGCATATTTCCTTTTGAAATAATATGATTTTTAATCAAATAGTTTTATTGGCCAAGACTTAGAAATAGGCGGAGGTTACAAGTCCAAATAAAGCTGGAAGCACGAAGCATCAAGAGCGGGATCTTCAAAGTCAACGCGAATCAACCACCCCCGAAACTTACAAATTTTCTTTGAGTGCAGGTTTTCAAAATTGCGAAAACTGGAGATCTGTAATGTTTACAGCCTTGCAAGGACTATGCGTGAACGGTTTGAGTTTTCTTATAACATTTAGGAGAAATTATTTCTCTCAAGTATCAATAATTCTCAAAATTTACGATAAATTAATGCTTAAGTTTTACAAAGATTTTCAAATGTATCGATGCACAAATATTTTTTAATTACTTTCAAATGCTCCGCAAAAATGCTTTCAAATGCACTCATCGCTTTCAAATGCATCGCATAAATGCTTTCAAACGCACTCGCATAATCGTTTTCAAATGCTCCGCATAAATGCTTTCAAATGCACTGCACATGCATTGCACTACTGCTTTCAAATGCTCTGCATAAATGCTTTCAAATGCACTGCACATGCATTGCACTACTGCTTTCAAATGCTCTGCATAAATGCTTTCAAATGCACTACACACGCATAGCACTGCCGCTTTCAAATGCTTTGCATAAATATTTTCAAATGCACTGCACATGCATTGCACCACTGCTTTCAAATGCTCTGCATAAATGCTTTCAAATGCACTGCACATGTATTGCAATACTGCTTTCAAATGCACTGCACATGCATTGCATAACTGCTTTCAAATGCTTTGCATGCCTAGTTTAAGAAACACTGCACACGCACTGCACAAATGCTTTTAACCGCTTCGCGTAAATGCTTTCAAACGCACATGCACCGCACAAATGCTTTAAAATGCATTGGATAAATGCTTTACGCCATGAATCATGTTGGTTTGAAAAACCTCATTTTCATCAATCATTGGGTTTTAAAGAAAACCTCATTATGCCGGCTTAGAAAGCCTCATTTTCATAAATCATTTGGCTTAAATAGCCTCATCTTCATATCTGGTTTAAGGCCTCATTTTCATTAATCATCGCCAAAAGGCGTCATTCTCATGAATCATCGGCCTAAAACCCTTTTTTTCATAAGCTTTTGCCCAAGACTTCATTTTATTAAACCATTTCAGCTTACAAGGCCGCATTCTCACAAGTTAACGCTTGAGAGGTGTCATTTTAGTGTGTTTATTTTACGTCGCTTTACTTTCGATATTTATTTACTAACTATTTTATCTAGTTTAAGTTTCGCAGGAGCTTTAGCGCAACGTGGAACTATTTCTTCGGCAATGAACTGGGGCAATTTGTTGGGAAGGATAATCAGACTTCCCAACAAAGGTCAAGGGTCTACCTCGAACGCTCGTCTCTACTCCCAAATATTCCGCTTACATCCATAACCCGATCATCGAGTTCACACGTATTCATATTCCAAATACCCAGGGTCATCATAATTCTACACCGGGGCAATATTTTTAAAAGATTTGCACCAGTCATGATTGCTTATTCGCAGGTGTCGTAGTTTCCCAGAACTACACACGGCCTGATTCTCGTGCAACCCGAGATATGTAGGCAACTCGGAGACCGGAGTTCGGCCACAATTCTCACAAATTTTCTTTATCCTTATGTTCTCACTAATTCTTTAGTCGGGACAAAATAGGCTACTAGGTCAACGTCTTTGCCCGAAAATTCTTTCATCATTACCGGCCAAAGAGGGACAAGTTGTTGACACCCAATTTTGTCCCGCCTTTCTTTCAAAATATTTATTTGCGTTTCTAATATTTGGACAACTTAAGCACATTTATTTATATTTTATTACAATTATTAGCTCTCTATTAATATCGTCGTTTTTCATTATCCAACTATAGTCATTGCCTATTTATTATTATTATTATTATTATTATTATTATTATTATTATTATTATTATTATTATTATTATTATTATTATTATTATTATTATTATTATTATCATATTATTATTATTATATTATTATTATTATTATTATTATTATTATTATTATTATTATTATTATTATTATTATTATTATTATTATTATTATTATTATTATTATTATTATTATTATAATATTACTTAATATTATAATATGATACATTTATTTCTATATCGTCTTATATAAACGCATCACATTTCTTTTATACAATTAAACGATAGCATTTACTTACTTTAAACTTTATAAATATTATCGCGCAACTAGTACGATATAATATAATTATTTTTTTATTCAATTACTAATAAATATATTTGTATATTAAGTAATATTTTAGCACGCGTTAATATATAATTAACTAAAGAGTGTCTTTCATTTTAATTTAGAAGCCCAAATAAATATAAGAAAGAAAGCATATTAAGTCCAAGATAAATAGGCTTCATACTAGCCCAATTTATATAAAGATCTGATCGTTAATTTGGCTAATATTAGCCCAAGAAAAGAGCCCAATCTGCAGCCCATTTCCCTACACTCCTTTCCACATAGACGCCATGCGAGCGCCGCCCCGTCAGCGCCACATAAGGCGCCAAACAGTCACAGTATAGGGTTGACACACGCCATACACATGCTTCACACACCTCACCCATGTCCAGCGTACGCCCAGCACACTCCTCTCCCATATTTAATTTATTGTCTTGACTTATCTATTTTACCCTCATTTAATCTAACCGAAATACCCGTTATACCCTTGAACCACCTAACAATTTCTAGGGTTTTCATTCTCTTCCTCTCATGGTCGTGCCTCTCTCTACAATGGCAGAGAACCCCTTTTGTTTTCTTCCCCATTTGTGGCAAAGTTTGACCTCCACATCGAAAACCAGAGATTGTATGTCCATTCCAAGTAAACCTCTGTAAAAATCACATAAAAATGATTCAGAGATGGCTGACCAAAAGATTTTGAATTTCTTTCCTCTTTTTCGCAATAGAACCAAGCAAGGTGTAAAAGGTTTACGATTTTATTTCTCTTATTTTCGCCACATTTGGCATCAAGACCTCTCGTCCCCTTTTGCTTTCTCTTCAATGTTGCCTGCAAACCTACACAAAAAAAAGACCATTTTTTAAACCCAAATTGTGCTTAAAATCCCGCCCAAATTTTTTTTTTAAGAGGAACCCTAATCCTATTCTATAAATACCAACGTTTTGAGACCATTTTTGGAGCATGGTTGAACAACCACGATCTAACCTTTAAAAAAAAAATGACAAGAAACAGTCATATATCACTCCAAACCAGTATATTTTACCTTTCTGTTTTTTCAGATTCTGGTTACCCTTAAAGTGTTCCGGCTCGTCGGTTTCTTTTGAGCGTGGATCCAGGACCTAAAAACTCTAGTTCGCTGCACTCGAAAAAGGTCAGTAATTCTCCTTTCTCTTCTTTTCAGTTCAATGTAGGATTATGTAATTAGTTTAGTTTAAATGTTGTAAGTTAGGTTACTGATTTTGTAGTTCACT
>NW_026716287.1:0-35078 GCF_029784015.1 Lycium ferocissimum
GGTTTAGTGGCATATCGCATGAGGCTGATGAAGAAGTGAGGCTTGGTACCGTGCCATTCAAAAGAAAGAAAGTTTCAAGTATTTTGGATATATTATACAGGGAGATGGGGATATCGATGATGATGTTTCACATCATATTGGTGCAGGGTGGATGAAATGAAGGCTCACTTTTGGAGTCTTTGTGTGACAAGAAAGTGCCATCAAAACTTAAAGGCAAGTTCTACAAAGTGGTGGTTAGACCGACTTTATTGTACGGGGCAGAGTGTTGGCCAGTCACGAACTCTCACGTTCAAAAGATGAAAGCCGTGGAAATACGAATGCTGCAATGGATGTGTGGGCACACTAGGAGGGATAGACAAGGTGGGAGTGGCATCGGTGGAGGACAAGATGCAGGAAGCGAGGCTGAGATGGTTTGGGCATGTGAAGAGGAGACACACAGATGCTCCAGTGCGGAAGTGTGAGAGGTTGGCTATGGATGGTTTCAGGAGAGGTAAAGAGAGGCCGAAAAAGTATTGGGGAGAGATGATTAGACAGGACATGGCACAGTTTCAGCTTACCGAGGACATGGCCTTAGTAGGAGGTTGTGGAGGACTCAGATTAGGATAGAAGGCTAGGTTGCTTATCCTTTCACCCTAGTAGTTGGAGCTTTGCTCATTCGTTTATTGCCATTTGATTTTTGCTTATATTTGTTGGGCCTTGTACTTTGATTATCTTATTTATCTATGGTAGCTAATGCTCGTTTCTTTCCAGACTGTTCTATTATGACTTTTTCGCTTTTGTTATTCCTCATTTTCATATTGTTTTTGATATGCTTGCCCCTATCTGACTTTTTGTCTGGTTTTCCCTCCTGAGCCGAGGGTCTTTCGAATAGCCGCCCTACCTTTCAAGGTGGGGGTTAGGTCTGCGTACACTCTACCCTCCTCAGACTCCACATTGTGAGATTCTACTGGGCATGTTGTTATTGTTGTTGTTGTTGTTGTTGCTAAAGATAGATGTTTTCTATGATGATTCCATTTCTGGAGATTCCGAAGCTTATGGTTTTGATGCTATTATGAGACTATTGAGCTTATTTCATGATTTTCTTAATTTTATTCATTGTTGGTGATCTCACCTAATGATAGTTGTTCCTTCAAGGTGAGATATAGCGATGATGATTGTTCCATGATATAAATCGGAGGTTACTGACCTTACGTCACTCTAATAAAGTAGTAGCTTTTATTTGGGCTCTCATGTATGCTATTTATATTATATATGCATGTATGGGATATGGGGAAAGGTGACGGCGTTATATACACATAACCACCTGATCAGTTGGTATACTATGATATCATCCAGGACGCGGGATATATAGGTATGGATTGGGCTATTCGTTCCGCAGCAATCTATATAATAATGATATGATATATGGATCGGGCTGCAAGCTTCGCAGCAATATATATAATGATGATATGATAGATGGACCGGGCTGCACGTTCCGCAGCATATATATATATATATATATGAAAATGTTTATTTTTCCAAAGTTAAGCATGCATGATATCCGCCTTAAGAGGCAATCAGATGTACAGGTTATCTCTTTATCTCATGTTATGTTCCATGTCTCTTGTTATGTTGTTATTCATGCCTTATATACTCAGTACTTTGTTCGTACTGACGTCCTTTCTTGTGGACGCTGCGGTCATGCCCACAAGGAAGCAGGGAGATGGACCAGACCCTTAGAGCTTCATCAGCGGAGTCTCAGGAGCGCTCCATTTGCTTCGGAGCTGTAGTTTATTAGTATTACTCTTTTGTGTACTTATATGGGCAAGGTGGAGTCCTGCCCCATCCTTATGAATTCATGTATTCTATATAGAGGCTCGTAGAAAGATGTACGTAGCTATATGTCCCATAACCTTATCAGTTCATATTGTTGTATAATATTTTGGCAGCCTTGTCGGCTTGTGATGATGGGCATGGTTATTGATGATTATTTAAAGATGTGTCATTATCTTGTGACATATGCCCTTACAGATTATGACACCCATGAGCTATCTTTATGGTCCACCTAGAAATGATAATGAGATGTATGTTCAGAGGTACTCGGTAGGCTAGCTCCGGCTGCCCATCATGGCCCTCTAGTTGGGTCATGACAAAAGTGGTATCACAGTAGTTCGTCCTAGGGTGTGTCTACGAGCCGTGTCCAGTAGAGTCTTGTTTATGGGTGTAAAGAGCGCCACACTTATAAACAGGAGGCTGCGGGGCATTTAGGAATGATTGACCTTTCTTTCTTATCTTAGATCGTGCGATAGAGCTATGTTATCAGGATTCCCTTTTTCCTAATCGTGTGTTATGATTTGTTGATGCCTATGAAGAGAAAAGTAACTGTCACGACCCAACTCCGTGGGCCGTGACTGGTGTCCTACTTGGACACCCATACGTACCTACCTAACAAATCCGACATACCAAATGGCTAGTCCGCTCAGACATATATAAGTCCATACGTATATAACATACGTCGCACGAACATGCATAAGCATACGTATATATACATACGCGCGCGCGCATAAGCCGTCGAGGCTATCATAATGACGCAGTCGCATATCACACATACTTACCCGGACGGTGATAACCCACACACCCCACAGACATGTCTGCAGACCTCTAACATACAGATCAGAATCAGAAGACGGAATCAGAAGACGGGACAGGGCCCCGCCGTACCCAAATAGTCATATATACAGATCGTATGTACAACAGAGGATATATATACCAAAAGTAGCAGCTCCGGATCAAAGGGAGCTCTCCAAACAGCAGACTGTCAATCTAAACGGGCGCGCCGTCGTGCGCGCGCGTGCGTACTTCGTGGACATGTAACACGGCCCCCCGAGAAGCAAGGGGGGGGTCGGTACGAAGATGTACCGAGTATGTAAAGCGGAAACATAATATACATAAATATAATAACCGAGAATCAGATACGTAAAATCGTAACAGACGAATAATACAGGAGTAGAGCGGACAGAATCGGATTCATACAGAGTCAGACTTACAGAGCGTACAGACTGAATCTTACGCGGAAACAGACTTACGGAGCGTACGGTCAGATTCTCAGACAGAACCAGATTTCAGATGTATGGCAGACAGAATCAGAATCCGGATCAGACGTACGTAAAATGTGACAGACAGAGTCATATTCCAAATCGGACATACGTAACCGCGCGCGTACGTAATCATGCATGCGAGTCATAATCATATGCGGACGGACATATCGAAATCGGATCCCGATTACATACGGACGTATCCCGCCGCTTTCATAGGGACGCGGTACGTAACCCGCCCTCGTAGTACGGGACGCGGTGGACGACGGAATCGACCAAGTGCCATCGGCCGCCATCCCCATAATATCACATAATCGGACCATCATCGGGTCATATCGGATACGTACGGATCCGGCCCGCACAATCCGAGGGACGCGGTGAACAATGCGGTGAGGTGCACGAATTACGGACGTAACTCGGCCCGGCGCGGTGAAGGAAGCATTGAGACATCCACGAATAGTATCCATGAGAAACCATATACACACGGACCGACATACGTACGTAATCAAACCGAAGTAGTTCGGAAGATAAGTCGGATCGAATAAGCGGATCATATCGAACAGTATCCGAGAATCGTTCCGGAGGTCGAATAATATTCGCATTCGTAAAGACAGTCATAATGCTCATTGGTTAGCGGACGAACATAATTAAAAGTTATCTACGAAAAAACGAAACAGATCGTATTTGGACCTTACCGGGAGTTTTGGGGTATTGTGGGCCCACCTCGGACCCAATCATAATAAAGTATGTAAATTATAGATAATGAACCTTAGGGAGTCGTCCATAATCATTTTAAAGTGTTTCGACTCCATTTATGGAAGTTACGTCCTTATAGGTCGAGTTTGGAAGAATTTGGTTCATTCTTACCGAAATGATTTGGCGCTATTTTCAATCCCGAGAGGCGAAGTACAATCAAAGCTCGTTTTCAAGCCGATAGGCTCGTAACATGCCAAAGAATAAAGGGCAAGGCTTTACATACCCGGATTGCACCTTACGCTCTCAAATCTCAACTCCCGTTTCGTCCAAAAACCGCAAATGGTCATTCTTACTAATTACTATTCACGCAAGCTAATATTTCAATCTTGGGGTCATATTTGGCTACCGAAATTCCGGCAAAGACTTCCTATAATTATGACATCCCCGAGACTTAGCTCGGCTCAGAATAATCAACAACAACACCAACAAACCAACAACAACAACAAGTATTACAAAATACGCAATATGGCACAATTGGCCATTTTTCCAACACAACACAATAATTTCAATTCTAACTTCACACTTTCAATCCAACATTGATATTTTCATATTCATCAACCCGACAAGATCATTTCGGAAACATTCCATATCATTTTACGAAATATTCACATAATATACAAAATATACAAATTTTCCACCAAATTCATAGTCCATTCAAAACCTCCAAACTTCAACATAAATATTCGCGACATATTTATATCCTTCAATTTCATTTATAACAACCACCATATACATCTTACAACTTCATTCTTCCCAATTACATAATTTATAATAAAATCGCATACTTTCCGACAACAATTTAACAACAACTTTCTCATGTCAACTAAGACCATTAGCCTTCCATTTTCATCACAAGACTCCAACAACCCAATTAACATATCAAATAACTTGATTCATCTCCTCTCCTTCATCATAATGCACACGGCCAACACACACACACACATTCACAACACACAAGATTTTCATACTTTTTATTCACTTCCTAGGCCATAACAACATAATCAACATCAAGATAAAATTTATTCATTCACCTATACACATGCTCATGCATTCGGCCACATGCATATATCTCCTATTTTCATGATTTTCAATCTTTTCCACACATTACAACATAGACAAAGCCTTCATAACATACAAGAAGAGTTTAAATCTTACCTTTCTTCACTAAGTTCTTCACTCAAACAAGTTGTCCACTTGAAGAAACAAATGCTCCTTCTTCCAAAACAATTACACCAAGTTGTAAAGCACTCTTGAATTGGTGGAAATACCACAAGCAAACAATTTTTAGAGGAAGATTTCAAAGAGCCAATTTTTCTATGGCCAAGCCGTATGCTTTCTCTTTTTTTTTTTTGTTCTTAGCCGTTTTCTCTCTCTTCTTGATTTTCCTCTTGTTCTCTTGAAATTTCTAGAGAGGATGACATATATATTTATCCCTTAATATGTCACATGCATGGCACATGGAAAATTTGTTCATTATTTTGGTGGCTTGGGCCTATTCATGGCCGGCCACCTCCCCTATAATTTGGGCCTCATTTTCATTTTATTCTTTTGAGCCCAATAGGTTAAAGTCTCGTTTTGTAATTCCCGAAACTAATTTTCGAAATTCCAATTTTGCCCTTAGGCCTTCTCCAATATTCTAGCATCCAACTTCCATAACCGGCATACACATACTAAAAAATTCCAAACATAACCTTATTCCATGTAAGTCAAGGTTACTTCCAAACTTTCGAATACGCAAAAACGCCGACGTAACATCCCCCCTTTAAAACATTCGTCCTCGAATGTTAATTCAACCTCATGGTAAATCAAAATCATGGGAGGTCTTTCTTACCATTTACATACTTGAACTTGATTGAAGTACTTGCAACGGCCTTCATTTTCCAACTTCACGCATCTTTCTTCGAAATCACCGCATTGTGGCTGTTCGTACGTCTTAAATCGAATATACGGCGGACGTAATCTTAACTGCAATCCGAAGATCAAACGGACGTCGACGGAGTCATATCTGGAGTCAGAAGCACGAAAGTGCGGCAGGAAGCATAATCCGGCGTTGTCTTAAGCAGTCTCAAAATCAGAGCCAGACGTACAGAGGTATATCAGACGGATCTATAGCCAGAGTCAGACGTATAGAGGTTTATCGGACAGATTTCGAAATCGGGAATCAGACGTATAGACATATACATCGGACGTATTAACGATCGAGGTCGTACGTACGTACGTATGTCAAACGTATCCGCGATCGGGGGCGGACATACAAAAATATATCGTACGTAGTCATATCGAGTCGATGTACGAAAATTTATCGATTACGTATTTGAAATCGTAATCAACGTACCGAAGGACATCGGACGTAATCATGATCGGAGTTGGACGTACGTAGGTATGTTAAACAGATACGTAATCGGATTCGAAGAAGCACGGGAGTGTAGCAAATGTAGCTTCACCGAAAGCAGGGATGCAGAAATATGGCGTACAGAATTGCGACCATAGTCGAACCGCCTTTTTAGAATCTCTAATCACTCCACACACTCAAGTTCCACTTAAGTTACCCCAACTTCTCATTTAGTCTCCATATCCATATTTGTGAAAAATTCTTAACGTGCTTCCCAGGGGGTCACCCATCCCAGGATTGCCCTGGTCTCAGCACGCTTAACTTCAAAACTTTTATGCATTTTGGCGCGTTATCGATAATATCACTGCGTCAATTGCCTCATACGATCTTTGTCACGTAATTTAGGGCTGTTCAGCACCTTAATAAATCTTTCGTAAATTTTTTGTACGGTCCCACCCCGGTCCAAACTACACAGTACAATTATGCAACAAATACACATATATTGAATAAATCCTCAATAAATACTCGTATACTAATGGCGGGGACAGCCGTCCCCTCCACCGATAATATCTAAAAGCTATACACACATAAGGGTGCTCCTCCTCGTCACCCACCTCGTCCGAATCCGAGGGAGAGGTGTGTCCACCGCTCCCCGTCCGCTCCTACCCCCGCCTCCGCCATCACCGATGACGGAGGGGTGGCAGCGGATGATAAAGGTGACCGGCAAATAGTGGCGTACCACTCTCCGAGGTAGCCGGGCCGATACGGTGCTCTCTATCGAAACAACTCGGCGGAACATAGAAATCCGCTCCTCCGTGGTAGGAGCTCCGAACGCTCATAACATCTTCCTCCGGAGGAGCTCGAGGGGTCTCGATCTCCGAAATATCTGTGTCATAACCATCCTCCACGGGCTCCATGGAGACTCGGGAGGAGTCCGGGTGTCGTACGGATCCGTGTCGTAGCTATCCTCCGGCGGATCCTCCGGGGGATCCTCCCTCCGGCGTAACCGGGGGTCAACATCTCCGGGAGGATCGTCGCCGGATCCTCCGAAGGATCGGTAGCGCCCCTCCGTGGGATCCTCCCGACTCAATCGAGTAACCGGGGCTACGCCTACTCGGCCCGCGACATCCCTCGGGGCCTTCTTGGCACCCCCATCTCCATCATCGTAAGCGGCCCTCTTCATCTCTATCCTACAATCACCGCAAGAGAGGGTCGAAACAATTTCCCCCGTCGACACTATTGTCTTTTTTGGAGCCTCGCCGTATATAGGCACATTCGTTGGGAGGAACCATCCTATTACATATGGCTCTATCGCACGATCTAAGATTCCAACAAAGGGTAACATAACATCCTAGATGTCTCGTAGCTTCGTTTATAGATGTGGGGCCCAACACATCGATAAACAAGACTCTACTAGACACGGCCCCTGAGACATTCCGAGAACCGACCGCTCGATACCACTTTTGTCACGACCCAACCCCGTGGTCCGTGATCGGTGTCCTACTTGGACACCCATACGTACCTACCTAACAAATCCGACATACCGGATGGCTAGTCCGCTCGTACATATATAAGTCCATACGTATATAACATACATCGCACGAACATATATATATATACATACATAAAACGTACATAAGCCGTCGAGGCTATCATATCGTACGCAGTCGTATATCACACATACTTACCCGGACGGTGACAACCCACACCCTACGTATATGTCTGCGGCACCTCCAACATACGTCGTACCGAACGGAACCGAAGACGGACGGCCCCGCCGTACCCAAATGATCATATATATACGAACATAGATACAACGTAAGGATATATATATACCAAAAGTATCGACTCGGATCAAGGGAGCTCTCCAAAGACCGATGACCTAAATCGGCGGCGTATCACGCGGCGCGCGTCCGTACTCGTGGGACACGTAACACAAACCCCCGAGAAGCAGGGGGGTCGCACGAAGATGTACCGAGTATGTAAAGCGGAAACATAATATACATAAATATAATAACCGCAGTCGGATACGCAAATCGTAACGGACGGAGATACGAGAGAGAGCGGACAGAATCGGATTCGTAGCGGAGTCAGACTTACGTAGCGTACGGACGGAACCTTACGCGGAAACGGACTTACGGAGTGTACGGACGTATTCTCGGACGAGAAACGGATTCAATTGTATAGCGTATGAAGGGCGTACGGATCGTACGTACGTAAATCGGATCCGACGTAGTCCAAAAGTGTGACGTACGCAGTCATATTCCAAATCGGACATACGTAACGCCGTAACGTACAAAATCATGCATGCGAGTCATAATCATATGCGAGACGGACATATCGAAATCGGATCCCCCCACATACGTACGCATCCCGGCCCTTTCATAAGGGACGCGGTAACGAACCCGCCCTCGTAGTACGGGACGCGGTGGACGTAGACGAGTCGATCAAATGCCATCCCGGCCGCCATCCCCATAATATCACATAATCAAATCATAATCATAATCGGATCATATCGGATACGTACAGTATCCCGCCCGCACAATCCGAGGGACGCGGTGAATAACGCGGTGAGGTGCACGAATCACGAACCCGGCCCGGCGCAAAGGAAGGAAGCATTGAGTCATCCACGAACAGATCCATGAGAAACCATATACACACGGCACAAAGATACGGACTAAATAAACCGAAATAGTTCGGAAGATGATCGGATCGGAATAGTCGGATTATATCGGAACGTAACGTATCCGCAGTCGTTACGGATGTCGAAGAATGTTCGATTCGAAAAGGTCAAAATACTTATTAGTTAGCGGTAACATAATTAAGAGTTACTTATGAAAAACGGACGTAAACGGTATCGATTTGGACCATACGGGAGTATCGGGGTATTGTGGGCCCACCTCGGACCCAATCATAATAAAGTACGTAAATTATAGATAATAAACCGTAGGGGCGTCCATAATCATTTTAGAGTGTTTCGACTCCATTTATGGAAATTACGTCCTTATAGGTCAACTTAGAAGAAATTGATTCAATCTTACTGAAAGATTTTGCGCTATTTTCAATCTTGAATCCCGAGAAGCAGAAGTACAACCGAGGCTCGCTTTCAAGTCTGTTAGACCTTTAACATGCCAAAGAATAAAGGGCAAGGCTTTACATACCCGGATTGCACCTTATGCTCCTCAAATCTCAACTCCCGTTTCGTCCAAAAGCGCAAATGGTCATTCTTACCAATTACTATTCATGCAAGCTAATATTTCAATCTTGGGGTCATATTTGGCTACCGAAATTCCAAAGACTTCCCCTATAATTATGACATCCCCGAGACTTAGCTCGGCTCAGAATAATCAACAACAACACCAACAAACCAACAACAACAACAAGTATTACAAAATACGCAATATGGCACAATTGGCCATATTTTTCCAACACAACACAATAATTTCAATTCTAACTTCACACTTTCAATCCAACATTGATATTTTCATATTCATCAACCCAACAAGATCATTTCGGAAACATTCCATATCATTTTACGAAATATTCACATAATATACAAAATATACAAATTTTCCACCAAATTCATAATCCATTCAAAACCTCCAAACTTCAACATAAATATTCGCGACATATTTATATCCTTCAATTTCATTTATAACAACCACCATATACATCTTACAACTTCATTCTTCCCAATTACATAATTTATAATAAAATCGCATACTTTCCGACAACAATTTAACAACAACTTTCTCATGTCAACTAAGACCATTAGCCTTCCATTTTCATCACAAGACTCCAACAACCCAATTAACATATCAAATAACTTGATTCATCTCCTCTCCTTCATCATAATGCACACGGCCAACACACACACACATTCACAACACACAAGATTTTCATACTTTTTATTCACTTCCTAGGCCATAACAACATAATCAACATCAAGATAAAATTTATTCATTCACCTATATACATGCTCATGCATTCGGCCACATGCATATATCTCCTATTTTCATGATTTTCAATCTTTTCTACACATTACAACATAGACAAAGCCTTCATAACATACAAAAAGAGTTTAAATCTTACCTTTCTTCACTAAGTTCTTCACTCAAACAAGTTGTCCACTTGAAGAAACAAATGCTCCTTCTTCCAAAACAATTACACCAAGTTGTAAAGCACTCTTGAATTGGTGGAAATACCACAAGCAAACAATTTTTAGAGGAAGATTTCAAAGAGCCAATTTTTCTATGGCCAAGCCGTATGCTTTCCTCTTTTTTTTTTGTTCTTAGCCGTTTTTCTCTCTTCTTGATTTTCCTCTTGTTCTCTTGAAATTTCTAGAGAGGATGACATATATATTTATCCCTTAATATGTCACATGCATGGCACATGGAAAATTTGTTCATTATTTTGGTGGCTTGGGCCTATTCATGGCCGGCCACCTCCCCTATAATTTGGGCCTCATTTTCATTTTATTCTTTTGAGCCCAATAGGTTAAAGTCTCGTTTTGTAATTCCCGAAACTAATTTTCGAAATTCCAATTTTGCCCTTAGGCCTTCTCCAATATTCTAGCATCCAACTTCCATAACCGGCATACACATACTAAAAAAAATTCCAAACATAACCTTATTCCATGTAAGTCAAGGTTACTTCCAAACTTTCGAATACGCAAAAATGCCGGATGTAACATCCTCCCCCCCTTTAAAACATTCGTCCTCGAATGTTAATTCAACCTCATGGTAAATCAAAATCAGTCGGGGAGGTCTTCTTACCATTTACATACTTGAACTTGATTGAAGTACTTGCAACGGCCTTCATTTTCCAACTTCACGCATCTTTCTTCGAAATCACCGCATTAGGGCTGTTCGTACCGTCTTAAATCGAATATACGGCGGACGAATCTTAACCGAACCGGAAGATCAAACGGACGTCGGACGGAGTCATATCTCGGAGTCGAAGCACGAAAGTGCGGCGGACGAAGCATAATCCGGCGTTGTCTTAAGCAGTCTCAAAATCAGAGCCAGACGTACAGAGGTATATCAGACGGATCTATAGCCAGAGTCAGACATATAGAGGTTTATCGGACAGATTTCGAAATCAGAATCAGACGTATAGACATATACATCAGACAGATTCACAGTCGAGGTCAGACGTACAGACGTATGTCAAACAGATCCGCGATCAGGGGCGGACATACAAAAATATATCAGACAGAGTCATATCAGAGTCAGATGTACGAAAATTTATCAGACAGATTTGAAATCAGAATCAACGTACCGAAGGACATCGGACAGAATCATGATCGGAGTTGGACGTACAGAGGTATGTTAAACAGATACGTAATCGGATTCAGAAGCACAGGAGTGTAGCAAACAGAGCTTCACCGAAAGCAGGGATGCAGAAATATGGCGTACAGAATTGCGACCATAGTCGAACTGCCTTTTTTAGAATCTCTAATCACTCCACACACTCAAATTCCACTTAAGTTACCCCAACTTCTCATTTAGTCTCCATATCCATATTTGTGAAAAATTCTTAACGTGCTTCCCAGGGGGTCACCCATCCCAGGATTGCCCTGGTCTCAGCACGCTTAACTTCAAAACTTTTATGCATTTTGGCGCGTTATCGATAATATCACTGCGTCAATTGCCTCATACGATCTTTGTCACGTAATTTAGGGCTGTTCAGCACCTTAATAAATCTTTCAGAAATTTTTGTAGCGGGTCCCACCCCGGTTCAAACTACACAATTACTATATGCCCAAGGGTTTCTCATATCTACTTCACTTGCATCATAATTTATCCTCCACTCGGGATTTCCGTATTTATACTAATGGCGGGGACATCTCGGTCGTCCTCATCACACGGATAATATTTTACAAAAACCATACACACATAAGAAATTCTAGGAACTCATATACTCACGAAATACTCAATTTCGAATCGACCGGGAGCGCCGTGAGAGGTGTGTCCACCATCATCCTCGTCCGTCCGCTCCCCACCCCGGCCTCCGCCATCACCCACATCCGAATCGGAGGGTAGCGAGTGGATGATCGGACAAATCCCGCTCACGGTTCGGGGCAAAGAGTAAGCCATACCACTCTCCGAGGTAGCCGGGCCGACATGGTGCTCTCTATCGAAACGGCGGCGACCATAGGAAATCCGCTCCTCCGTGGTCCCGGAAGAAGGCTCCGATAGTCCGCTCATAACTATCTTCCTCCGTGGAGGTAAAAAGCTCCGGAGGGGTCATCGCACGATCCTCCGAAATATCCGTGTCATAACCATCCTCCACGGGATCTCTCGCTCCAGAATCGGAGACTGCGGAGGATCCGGGTCCTCGGACGGATCCGTGTCGTAGCTATCCTCCGAAGGATCCTCCGAGGGTCCGCCATCGTAGCCGCCCTCCGCAGAATCCTCTGCCCTGGGGGTCAACATCTCCGGAGGAATTGTCGCTGGATCCTCCGAAGGATCGGTATCGTAGCTGCCCTCCGTGGGATCCTCCGAAGGATCTGACTCAATCGAGTAACTGGGGCTCTGCCTACTCGGCCCCGGTGACATCCTGGGGGCCTTTTTGGCACCCCCATCCTCATCATCAGACACTGTCCTCTTCATCTCTATCGCCCTACAATCACCTGCAAGGAGAGGGTCAGAAATAATTTCCCCAAAATGCTGACACTATTGCTCTTTTCGGAGCCTTGCTGTAGACACAACAATTCGTTGGGAGGAACCATCCTATTACATACAGCTCTATCGCACGATCTAAGATTCCAAGAAAGGGTAACATAACATCCTAGATGTCCTGTAGCCTCCTGTTTATAGATGTGGGGCCCAACACACCGATAAACAAGACTCTACTAGACACGGCTGCGTACATTCCGAGAACCGACCGCTCCGATACCACTTTTGTCACGACCCAACTCCGTGGGCCGTGGATCGGTGTCCTACTTGGACACCCGTACGTACCTACCTAACCGTATCCGACATACCAAATGGCTAATCCGCTCGGACATATATAAGTCCATACGTATATAACATACGTCGCACGAACATATAGCATATATATATACATACATAATCCGTACATAAGCCGTCGAGGCTATTATATCGTACGCAGTCGCATATCACACATACTTACCCGGACAAAGGATAACCCACACCCCGCGTATATGTCGCGTACCCCTAACATACGGATCGAATCGAAGACGGAATCGAAGACGGGACGGGGCCCCGCCGTACCCAAATAGTCATATATACGGATCATATGTACAACGTAGAGATATATATATACCAAAAGTAGCGACTCCGGATCAAAGGGAGCTCTCCCAAACGACGATGTCCCTAAACGGGCGGCGCGTCGTGCGCGCGCGTCCGTACCGCGGGACATGTAACACGCCCCCGAGAAGCGGGGGTCGGCACGAAGATGTACCGAGTATGTAAAGCGGAAACATAATATACATAAATATAATAACCGAATCGATACGTAAAATCGTAACGGACGAATAATACGGGGTAGAGCGGATTTAATCGGATTCATACGAGTCGACTTACGAGCGTACGTACGGAACCTTACGCGGAAAACGGACTTACGGAGCGTACGGTCGATTCTCGTACGAAACGGATTTCGGATGTATGGCGAGACGAATAATCGACGTAATCCGTAAATGCGGATCCGACGTACGTAAATGTGATGTGACGTGAGTCATATTCCAAATCGGACATACGTAACCGTGAGACAAAATCATGCATGCGAGTCATAATCATATGCGTACGTACATATCGAAATCGGATCCCGACACATACGGACGGATCCCGGCCCTTTCGCAAGGGACGCGGTAATGCAACCCGCCCTCGTAGTACGGGACGCGGTGGACGACGAGTCGATCAAATGCCATCCGGCCGCCATCCCCATAATATCACATAATCAAATCATAATCATCATCGGGTCATATCAGATACAGACAGATCCCGGCCCGCACAATCCGAGGGACGCGGTGAACAATGCAGTGAGGTGCACGAATTACAGAACCTGGCCCGGGCGCAGTGAAGGAAGCATTGAGACATCCACGAACAGATCCATGAGAAACCATATACACACAGACCGACATACAGACGTAATCAAACTGAAGTAGTTCAGAAGATAAGTCGATCGGAATAGGCGGATCATATCGGAACGTAGTATCCGAGAATCGTTCCGATGTCGAATAATATTCGTATTCGTAAAGACAATCATAATACTTATTAGTTAGCGGATTTAACATAATTAAAAGTTATCTACGAAAACGGACGAGAAACGTATCGATTTGGACCATACCGGGAGTTTCGGGGTATTGTGGGCCCACCTCGGACCCAATCATAATAAAGTATGTAAATTATAGATAATGAACCTTAGGAGTCGTCCATAATCATTTTAAAGTGTTTCGACTCCATTTATGGAAGTTACGTCCTTATAGGTCAACTTAGAAGAATTTGGTTCATTCTTCGAATGATTTGCGCTATTTTCAATCTCGAATCCCGAGAGGCGAGAAGTACAATCAAAGCTCGTTTTCAAGCACGATAGGCTCGTAACATGCCAAAGAATAAAGGGCAAGGCTTTACATACCCGGATTGCACCTTATGCTCCCTCAAATCTCAACTCCCGTTTCGTCCAAAACCGCAAATGGTCATTCTTACCAATTACTATTCATGCAAGCTAATATTTCAATCTTGGGGTCATATTTGGCTACCGAAATTCCTAAAGACTTCCCCTATAATTATGACATCCCGAGACTTAGCTCGGCTCAGAATAATCAACAACAACACCAACAAACCAACAACAACAACAAGTATTACAAAATACGCAATATGGCACAATTGGCCATATTTTTCCAACACAACACAATGATTTCAATTCTAACTTCACACTTTCAATCCGACATTGATATTTTCATATTCATCAACCCAGCAAGATCATTTCGGAAACATTCCATATCATTTTACGAAATATTCACATAATATACAAAATATACAAATTTTCCACCAAATTCATAATCCATTCAAAACCTCCAAACTTCAACATAAATATTCGCGACATATTTATATCCTTCAATTTCATTTATAACAACCACCATATACATCTTACAACTTCATTCTTCCCAATTACATAATTTATAATAAAATCGCATACTTTCCGACAACAATTTAACAACAACTTTCTCATGCCAACTAAGACCATTAGCCTTCCATTTTCATCACAAGACTCCAACAACACAATTAACATATCAAATAACTTGATTCATCTCCTCTCCTTCATCATAATGCACACGCCAACACACACACACACACATTCACAACACACAAGATTTTCATACTTTTTATTCACTTCCTAGGCCATAACAACATAATCAACATCAAGATAAAATTTATTCATTCACCTATACACATGCTCATGCATTCGGCCACATGCATATATCTCCTATTTTCATGATTTTCAATCTTTTCCACACATTACAACATAGACAAAGCCTTCATAACATACAAGAAGAGTTTAAATCTTACCTTTCTTCACTAAGTTCTTCACTCAAACAAGTTGTCCACTTGAAGAAACAAATGCTCCTTCTTCCAAAACAATTACACCAAGTTGTAAAGCACTCTTGAATTGGTGGAAATACCACAAGCAAACAATTTTAGAGGAAGATTTCAAAGAGCCAATTTTTCTATGGCCAAGCCGTATGCTTCCTCTCTCTTTTTTTTTTGTTCTTAGCCGTTTTCTCTCTTCTTGATTTTCCTCTTGTTCTCTTGAAATTTCTAGAGAGGATGACATATATATTTATCCTTAATATGTCACATGCATGGCACATGGAAAATTTGTTCATTATTTTGGTGGCTTGGGCCTATTCATGGCCGGCCACCTCCCCATAATTTGGGCCTCATTTTCATTTTATTCTTTTGAGCCCAATAGGTTAAAGTCTCGTTTTGTAATTCCCGAAACTAATTTTCGAAATTCCAATTTTGCCCTTAGGCCTTCTCCAATATTCTAGCATCCAACTTCCATAACCGGCATACACATACTAAAAAAAATTCCAAACATAACCTTATTCCATGTAAGTCAAGGTTACTTCCAAACTTTCGAATACGCAAAAATGCCGGATGTAACAGTAACAGCGGCCCAGAAGGCCAAGACAGTAGAAGGAAGGAGGACTGAACGGGAACCGCCTACGGATATAGAGGAGAGCGAGTCCCTGAATGAGGTTCCATCTCAGACCTCTCATATTCCACCCATTTAAAAGGAGCATGAAGGGGCTTTAGCTCTAGCTCCAATATCCCCAGTTCCTTCACTAGATTTTGCCGGGAGATGAGACGGGCCGTCCTTTTGGCCCGGTTAATAGCCGCTCGGGCCCGGCTACGCAGTGCGGGGCCATAGTGATAGGGGTCGAGAAAAGAGGGTCGGAGTCTTCGTGGTTTGACGGTGAGTTCCAGTGGCCCAGAAGCGGCCCAGTTCTCTAAACAATCAGCTCCTTTAGCAACTAGTGCACCTCCACATTTTCCTGGACCCAGGTTTGATAGACCCACTTATTCAAGGCCAGCTCAAAATTCCAGAGTTCTCAGTTCTTAGATTAGGAGTGGTTCCAGTCAGACTAAACCATCTATACCACGATGTACTCAGTGTGGTAAGTTACATGGAGGACCGTGCCAATTGGGTTTAGATGTTTGTTATGCCTGAGGTCGACCAGGCCATATCAAGCGTGACTATCCATCGATACTTGGTAGAGGTAGGTTCCAGCCCACGTGTGATCAACAGCTAGTTTTTCGTCATCTATACGCCCTCTGGGGAAAGGCTCATAGACATCAGCAAGCCGTGGTAGAGGTCGAGGAGGAGCGTCCAATTCGAATGGTCCTCAGCATCATACCCATGTACTAGCTAGGAGACAGGATCTTGAGTCTTTCCCTGATGTTATCACATGTATATTATCAGTATTCTCTTATGAAGTATATGTACTGATTCATCCAGGTCCTACCTTGTCATAAATTACTCCTTATATTGCCAATCGTATTAGGATGAAACCTGAGCCAATCAAATCTTTGAGGCATCTACACCTTTAAGGGACCCAGTGATAGCTAGAAGGGTATATAGGAATTGTGTGATTGTAGTTTGCGACCGTCATACTATGGCTGATTTACATAAGTTGAAAATATTATATTTTGATGTTATTATGGGTATGGATTGGCAGGCCTCCTGTTACACCAATGTTGATTGTAGAACAAAGATGGTTCGATACCAGTTTCCAGGAAAACCAGTTTTAGAATAGAAAGGTAATACAGCGTCCCCGAGAGGTAGGTTTATTTCCTATTTCAAAGCGCGGAAGATGATTCCTAAGGGCTATATGTATCATTTGGTCCGGATTCAAGACACAGAAGCAAAACTGCCAACTCTTCAATCTATCCCAGCAGTGAATGAGTTTCCAGATGTGTTTCCGGACGAGCTTCCCGTTCTTCCACCAGAACGAGAGATTGAGTTTACTATTGATGTGTTATCGGATACTAAGCCCATATCTATTCCTCCTTATCGAATGGCCCCTGAGGAATTGAAGGAGTTAAAGGAGCAATTAAAAGATTTTCTAGAAAAAGGCTGTATTAGGCCTAGTTCATCGTCGTGGGGAGCGCCTGTGCTGTTTGTAAGAAAGAAAGATGGTTCCCTGCGGATGTGTATTGACTACAGGCAGTTGAATAAGGTGACGATAAAGAATAAATACCCACTTCCAAGAATTGATGATTTATTTGATCAGTTGCAGGGTGCCAAATGGTTCTCAAAGATAGATTTGAGATCGGGGTATCATCAGGTAAGAGTCAGAGAGGAGGACTGTTACACCCTGGAAATTTCGTGTTACCAAGACTGCAGACGACTTAGTATGGGCTCAGGGGAGAGTAAAGATATACAAGGATTAGAGGTGAAGATTCTGCTATATATGTATAAGAATAACATATAGATTACACTGGAGGCCATATGGTGTAAGTTGGTTAATACATTACTTGATAAATAGCCCTCGGAACCATAAGTTAAGGCGGGGCCCACATGTTAGGATTTTATAAAGGGCATATGATAAGTTATATAAATAGTACATGGGAAGTTGATCAATTCTTAAGAAGGACACTTAAGCCAAATATGAGCATAAGCACTCCAAAATGATGATTTAAGGATACGTTTTCGGGTGATCTAGCTTTACGTGGCCAACACGCCATTATAAGTTTAGAATTTGGGAAAACACAAAACATGAAAGTTGTAGATAATTGAAATACCTTTCCAATCATAGGTTGTGGGCCTTTTTACGACCTAGGGATAATAAGTTATAGACGTTTCAAGTCGGGCTGACAGAGCAGCTAGCTGGGTCGAATTCGGGTCGGGTTTGGCCGACTTCAAAAGTCGTATTTAAGGGGTTTTCATCCCCAAATCATTCATTTTCCCTTCCAAAACAGACCCAATTGCTCTGTAGGGTTCCCAAAAATGTTCCTAACAAAATCTTAGCTTACTTTTAAGATAAAAACGTGATAAAGCTCGGGTAATGTGTAATCTCAATCATAGTATCGTATTATAGTGGATTGAAGCTCGAAATCAAAGTAAAGGGTAAAGAATTCATTGTTCCTGCATATCAAAGGTATAAATCTTCCACTTTTGGTTGATTGAGACTTTTTTACGGAAGATAAAGTCGTTAAGACATCGTATAATTGATTAATCGTTGATAGAACTTATAAACATAGTGTGGGATGTTTTGGATATTAAATTGGTATTGATTACGATGAAAGGAGTTGGGTATTATTGTCGTTGTTGTTGGGTTGTTACTTGTTGTTGTTGGTATTGGGTTGGTTTCGGGATAGGGATATTAACAGAGGACATCTTTTGATTTTCGAAAGTCTTAAAAGAGTATAGTTGGAAGCTTAAGAGTAGTCTTAGGATAATCTAACGATAGCATAATGATTTTATATGTAGATTTTGGAGCGATAAATAGTTGGAATCATTTCAGGAGTTTCAGGTATGTTAAGGCTATTTCCTTTTCTTCTTTTGGCATGGTCTATATGAAACAAACGGACGACGAACGTATAAACTCCAAAGAAGCTCCTATTCTTAAATATTAGAATGGCTAATGTTCTTGATTTCCAGAAGCTGTTTCATTATGTCCTGATACGTGTCTATGATTCCTGAAGTCCTAATTTGATATTATAATCCATAGTGACATTCAAGGGTATTATGCTTCCAGCTTTTAGAACGAGATATAGCCATTATGAATTCCGGGTGATGTCATTTGGGTTACCTAATGCTCCGGCAGTGTTCATGAATTTGATGAATAATGTATTCAGGCCTCTCTTGGATTTATTCGTAATAGTATTCATTGACGATATTCGTATACTCGCATAGAATAAGAACATGCGGACCATTTACGCGTTGTTCTTGGAATTCTTCGAACTCGAGAATTGTATGCAAAATTTTCAAAGTGCGAGTTTTCAATTCTCGTGGACATTTTTGGGTTATGTTATTTCGGATGATGGCATTCGAGTTGATACTCGAGAAAATTGAAGGTTGTGAAAACTTGGCCAAGGCCTACGACGCCTACGAAGTTCGTAGTTTTCTGGAATTGGCAGGTTACTACAGAAGGTTCGTAGAAGAATTTTCCTCTATTTCAGCCCCAATGACGAAGCTAACCCAGAAGTCAACTAAATTTCAATGGAATGATGCTTGTGAGCGTAGCTTTTAAGAATTGAAGGATAAGTTAACTTTAGCTCTGGTCGTAACACTCCCAGAAAGGCCAGATGGTTATGTTGTATATTGTGATGCTTCCGGCGTTGGGTTAGGATGCGTATTGATGCAGCACGGTAAAGTCATTGCTTATGCTTTGAGATAGCTGCGGAAACATGAAAAGAACTACCCAACTCATGATCTTGAATTAGCTGCAGTTATTCATACATTAAAGATGTGGAGACATTACTTGTATGGTGTTCATGTTAATATTTGTACAGATCACAAGAGTCTTCAATACATTTTCAAACAGAAGGAGTTGAATCTGCGGCAGAGGCTGTGGTTAGAATTATTAAAAGATTATGATGTGAATATTTTATACCTCCCCGGAAAGGCAAATGTAGTAGCTGATGCGCTTAGCCGCCGATCGATGGGCAGCCTATATGAAGTTCCTCCGGAGAAGAAAGAATTAATTCATGAGCTCCACCAACTAGCTAATCTTGGAGTACGTCTAGTTGATCCAAGTAGTGCAGGAATTGGTATTAATAATCCCACAGTTTCGTCCTTGAATATGGAAGTGAAAGAGCGTCAATATGAAGATCCTCAGTTGAGCCATTATAGAGACAAATTTCATGAAAAAGAGAGTCTACTGTTTGAAACTTCTATAGATGGAATTCTTAGATACGAGAGCGAGGCTATGTGTTCGAATGTTGCAGAATTACGTCGCCGAATTCTAAAAGAAGCTCATTATTCTTGGTATTCTATTCATCCAGGAACGACAAAGATGTATCATGATCTTAAGTTAATTTATTGGTGGGATGGAATGAAGAAAGACATAGCAGAATTTGTAGCCCAATGTCCAAATTGCAGTGAAAATCGAACATCAAAAGCCAGGAGGATTATTGCAGGCAATGGAAATCCCTACTTGGAAATGGGAAGTGATCAATATGGATTTTATTGTGGGATTACCTCATTCCCGAAGCAAGTACCTCATTCCCGAAGCAAGTATGATTCTATATGGGTGATTGTGGATAGATTGACGAAAGCAGCTCATTTTCTTCCTGTTAGAACCACATACTCAGCAGAAGATTATGCAAGGTTGTATCTCAAGGAGATTGTGCGACTCCATGGTATTCGATGTCTATTATCACAGATAGAGGCACAATTTACAGCCAAGTTAAATCTTTCCAAGAGAAAAGGTTTGGGTACTCAAGCAAAACTCAAGACGACATTTCATACGCAAGGCGTGATGGGCGGTGGAGCACTATTCAGACAATGGAAGATATGCTACGGGCATGTGTACTAGATTTTGGTGGTAGCTGGGATGACCACTTACCCCTTATTGAGTTTGCATATAACAATAGCTACCATTCCAATATCCAAATGGCTCTATATGTAGGCTATATGGAAGGAAGTGCGGATCCCCAATTGGATGGTTTGAAATAGGAGAAGTACGGCTAATAGGCCCGAGTTAATTCAACAAGCAAAGAAAAAGTCAAGGTGATCCGAGATCGATTATTGACAGCCCAAAGTCGCCAAAAATCTTATGCGGACAACCGCCAGCGATACTTAGAATTTCAAGTTGATGATTGGGTATTCTTAAAGGTGTCACCAATTAAAGGAGTGATGAGATTTGGTAAGAAAGGAAAGTTAAGTCCTCGATACATTGGACCCTATAAGATTATCCGCAAGGTGGGTCAAGTAGCTCATGAATTGGACTTGCCTATAGAACTTGAATGTCACACCCTTAATTCGATAGGATGTGATGGGCACCCGACCCTTACCTAGGGCCGAGCGAACCCTCTGACTATCATAATACTCGTAGTCATAATGGGCCCTAATCCAGATCGTAAATGCATAATGAAAATTTTTTCGGAAAATCAAACATGCTTTGCATCTTTTCCAAATCAAATAAAACTTGCAGCATATGAAACTTATAATACAATACATAATAATACGTCGGCTTATATAGCTACGTACCGACATACTATACACATGACAGACCGCAAAGTCTCTAACATAATCGGATACCTAACACATATATGTATTGACTGGCCGCATTTGCTCACGGAGAAAGTGGAGCTCGCCAATCCCGACTGGAGCATCTACACTTTAATATCTTGGCTCACACAGGTGTACACACGCGGCATGAAACGCGACCCCGAAGAAGGGGGTCGGTACGGAATATGCGAGTATGCAAAGCGGGAAATCCATTAACGAATCACATAATAGGAATGAAAACCACGTAGAAAATAAGTATAGGAACCGAGAGTCATAACTTGCCCATGTAACACTTATCATGTATATACATATGGGTGGTAGCAATACATATCATAATCATGTCAATTCGGAAATCATATGCGAAGTATGGAAAACAGATTTAGTAATCAGAATGTCAGAAGGCTTAGCTTATTTTTTTGAAAAACATTTCTGTCTCATATATATATAAGAAATAGATCATATCATAATAGCTGTCATTAACCGATGTAGGATTCGCCTAAACCAATGTGGGATTTGCCTAAACCAATGTGGGATTCGCCTAAACCAGTGCGGAATTTTGCCTACTTGGGTTTGCCCCGCAGGTGGGTTTGCCACCACGCCGACTCCCGAAATAAACGGATCGTATTTCGAGAATTTGTATACATATAACTTATGCGTGTCGGCCCTCGGTGGGGGACTCGGTAAATGAAATCCTTACATTGTCATATCATCACATTAAACGGGGTAATTATCAGATTATCAAATTATCGCATTAAGCAGAATCATCGTATTACCGTATCATCAGATTATCATGTCATCAGATTATCATAGCATCGGATTATCATATCATCGAACAGACTCATTATATTATCAGATCATCACATTATCAAGTCAACACGTCATCAGATCATCAGATTATCATATCATACCCTATGCGGCCCATAATGGACCGGCGGACGGAACGTGGTCGCCCTCTTGCCTTGGGCGCCACGACTCATCATGCTTCGGAAGTTTCGGATCTCCTGCATCTCGAAGTCACACATCATATCATATAACCACGATGCCGGCCAAAAAGGGGCTCGGCGTGCGGGACACGTCATAACACCGCAATATTGGTCGCTCGTCATACTTCGAAGCTCATCATACTTCGCGTTTGTGCGCACGATAGTACGGCCGGGACTCGGCGAAGGGAATAACAAAAATGTGCACGAGCGAATTGTGGGATCTATATGCTACTCAAAACATTCATACATTCCATAGAATAATCAAACGAATTATCATTTACAAGCCAAAGCAATAGTCGAGATCGAATCTCTGGGATATTATTCGAGATATCAACTAAAGCTTTATTAATCATAGTTACGTACCAAACCATATACATCGGATTCTCATTTCATACATATACACGGACTTAACGAATAATCGGACAAATTATCATTTGCGAGCCGACGGCATTGACCAAATCAAATCTCTTCCAGATATTATCCGGGACTTATCAAATAGAACTTTAGGCATCATAATCACGTATCAGAATCATATATATGCGAATTCTTATTTCAGACTTAACAGATAAATAAGTAATCACATGTCGGGGTCGGATTGTTAACTTTATTAGATCCTTTTAACAGGTCATCAGAACTACACAACAGAACGTCTTGCGGGCCCACGAACAAGTATCAACCGATCCGAGCCCGCCTTGGAACATTATAATCTTAATACGCTACAGAACCTCCTACGAGCGTATCGAAGCGATCCGAGCCTTCCTATGGAAGTTACGGACGTTCGTAGTTTCAAACTCTTTTATGAACCAACCTTTCCATACATATTTATTTTTAGTCATACAAAGGCATAAGGACCACAATTTGACTATATTATAAATATGGATATCGAGAAGCAAATAAGAATCACGGACATGCTCGGATCGCAGGAGTAGAGTTACCTCGGAGATCATATAATAGCCTATTCATACTAAGACATGCCAAAGAAAGAGAGGTGAGCTTTACATACCTTGGCCCTCTAAGCTAATCCAAACTTACGCCCGGCTCCTTTTGCGATCTTGATAATATCATTAGGCATCATCCATTAGTCATAAGCATCAAGGAATCCGATTCCAAGCCTCCACTTTATCTATAGAAATTTCGGCAGCATTTCCCCTATAACTCCATCAACCCCGAGAATTCAACTCGGCCAATTATCAAAACAACCAAACCAACAACCATCCGGACAAGAGTTAAGAATATTAGGAACAATCCACAAAGTATTCAAGACAATTCAAACAATATCTTATGAAACCGAAACCTTCCGACTTAATGAATACGACAATAATGCGTTTCTTTCTTTCAAATTCCCATACTACGTCAACAATTCCATACATTACCACATTACCTTCATAAATATAAGAAAACATATTAGAATCATATTAACTTTCAAAACAGCCCACAACACTACAACTTCAACATAGTCATTAAACCTTTATTTTTCATCACATAATCCACAAGAAACAACAACCAAATATTACATAAAATTTGTTCATCATATCCCTCCAAAACGACCACACACACGGCTACACACACAACCGCGCCAAACACCAACATTCGAGGTTTCATGATTTCCATTCATTCCAACACACTACAACGACCAACGTACCAATTAGAATTGATTCATCACACTAAGCATGCAACACACACACGGCCAAACATTAACATCATGGCTCAACTTCAACATCCATATTTTCATATTTTTCATTCATTTCCACATACTACAATATCCACGAACATCTATAAGACATGTAAAGAAGATCAAAACTCACCTTCTTCCCTTCACTTTTCCCCGCTCGGCTAGAAGTCCCCATAGTAAAAACGAGCGATTTATTCACTCCAACAATCATCACGTTGTAGAGGACCCTCTAATTGGTAGGAAAGCAAGAAGAAATTAATTTTCCTAATCAAACTTGCAAGGACCATTTTCGGCCATACCATGGCCGAATGGTGCCTCCTTCATTTCTCTCCAATTTTCTTGAATTCTCTAGAGCTAAAAATGATGAATTGGTCCCCTTTTCATGACTTGGCCATATATATATATTTGCATAGCACATGGCCGGTCATGTGCTTCTTTTTTTTCTTTTTTTTCTTTCTTCTTTTTCTTTCCCTCCAAACTTTCTTCAAATTTCTAGAAATTTCCAAGGTCACAAAAGATGAATTTGTAGTCTTGCATAGTCATTCCATGCATATATATAGTTCCACAAATATGTAATGTACACATGTGCCATCTCATGACATGAAAATATTGGCCAACTAAGGGTGGGGACCACGGCCACCTTGGCCTTTTGGCCACTTCATGAAATTCTTTTCCAACTTTTAGCCTCCAATGCTTTCTCATTCCAAATTTACCCTTAATTCTCCATATCAATAAAAAGGATGAATACGCAACTTATACATTCTCAACAAAACCGGAAAAGAAAATATAACCTTGTCCCTAACTTCCCGTCATTAACTTGGAATATTCAAATGTACAAAATGCGAGGTATAACATTGAATTAGTCCATCCAGTTTTTCATGTCTCAATGCTCCGCAAGTATGTTGGAGATCCTACGAGGATTGTTCCAGTAGATGATGTTAAAGTGACAGAAAAGCTAGTCTATGAAGAAGTGCCCATTGCCATATTAGATAGGTAGGTTGTTATATCCTGCACTTTTGTACGTCGGGACATTCCAGACTAGTTGCGGAAAGTTAAGGACAAGAGGATTCCGGGATATGAAGTAAAGATTTTAACCATGATCTATTTCAAAGCACGAAGTGTTATGATTTCATTGGCATGAGATATTATGGAGTTTGGGATTAACATTGGATTATGGAAGGTTAGACAACTTGTGAAAAATTTGGGGTCAAAAATTAGTTTTAAAAAGTTGGCATTTCATGACAAAAATTTGCCATGTGGCCGGCCACCTAAGGTGTGGGCCATGGCCACATGGATGTGTATTATGTGTGTATATTAAGATGATAAAGGGCCATATTTTTCATCTTCCAAAACAAGAAACTTCAAGAAATTTTGAGAAAGAAAAAGAGAGAGAGCCATACGGCCACTCCCCTGGCAAGAGCAACCAAGGAAAAAAATTGAAGAAAAATATTTGTTTCAAGCATTTCAACTCCTTAGAAGATGCTTAACAACATGGAGGGTTGTTGGAGTAGTAGGAACAAGGATTAGTTCAAAAGCAAATTCTAGCCAACTTGAAGAATCAAGTGAAAGAGGTATGGTTTAATCTTATTTTTCATATGTTATAGATGATTTGTATGTGTTGTGGAGTATGGAAATGAATGAAAATCATGGAAATATGGAAGTTGAAGTGGTGGCCGTGTGGGTATGTTTGGCCGTGTGTATATGTGGTGTTGTGTAAGGGTGGTGAGCTAATGAATTTAACATGTTTGTGTGTTGTTGTAATGTGTAGAAAATGAATGAAACTCATGGAATGTTGTATGTTGTGGAGTGGCCGAATAGGGGCTGCTTGGTGTGCATGAAATGAATTAATGTTATCTTGCATTTTGGTTGTCGTCGATATGAATTCTATGACGTAAAATGAAGGTTAATGACCCAAGTTGAAGATTAAAACCGTGTGGACTGATTTGAAGCTTAATATGACCTTAATGTAGTTTCTTGAATTTGTAAGAATAATGTTGTTAAAGTGTGGTTTGGTGGTGTAGCTTATGAATTTGGAAAGAAAGGAACATATTCATGTGGTGTAGTTGGGTTGGAGAAGTTTTGGGAAGAGTAATGCTTTTGTTGGAGAGTTGGAATTATCGAGCAAGTTGCTTAAAGTATTCTTGAACGTTGTTTGAATGGTTTTTGGAATATATGAACTTGAATTGAACATAATTGGCATGTTGTCGAAAAATGTGGAGAAGAATTATTAGCGATGTAATGCGTTTGAATTGATTGTTAATGTTATTAAAATGGTTGTTGGTATTGTTGTTGAAGAATTAGCCGAGTTGAATTCTCGGGGTTGTTGTATTACGGGGGGAGATGCGCCCAATTTTTGTGTAGAATTGAGAAATAGTTTGGAGTTGAATTTCCTAAATACTTATGGCTAATGGTTGATGTTCATTGACGTTGTGTAGACTTTGGAGAGCCGAGGCACGAGTTTGGATTAGCATAAGGAGCGGCCAAGGTATGTAAGGCTTCCTCTTCCTTTCTTTGGCATGTCTTAGATGTAAGGTGAATATCCTACGAACCTCCGGGGAACTCCACTCTTAAGATCGAGCTTATGTGTGCTTCTTCTTTGCTTCTTAAAGTTAACTCTCCTAATGTAGTCAATTCAAGGTTCTTATGTTTTGATGTGAATGAGTTTTGAATGTCCTAAAAAGAATTGTGTCCTTAAAGAGGTTCCGTAACTACGAACTCCCGTAACTTTCGTAAACGAGCTCGGATCGCCCCGAAACCTTCATAGGTGATTCCATAAGGCATAATATTCCCCAACTTTCCTAGGTGGGCTCGGGCGGGAGTGATGCTCGTCCGTGGGCCCCCGAGACTTTTTCTTTGTTCGGACTTAACAATTTTCCGAAAAAGACTTAATGCGATTATCGTCCGAATTCCCGAATATGATTACCTATTTACTTAATGAGTCCGAAATGAAAAGTATGGTGTATACGATTCCGATATGAAATTATGATCCTTAAGGTTCGGTTCGATAGGTGCCCGAGTGGCACTCGGAAGAAACGCGGTCAGACTATTGGATTAAATTGTAAGAAATGAATTACTTCGATTACTTTATTAAGTCTTTGTAAATATTTGCATTGCACATGACTTTGGTACGTAACTATGGTTAATAAAGTTTAGTTGATATGTGTCCGAATAATATCCGAAAGAGATTTGATATGACTATGACTATTGACTTGTAAACGATAATTTGTTTGATAATTCTGTCAAGTCTGTACAAATGTTGTGAATGCATATAGATCCCACGATTCTGCTCGTGCACATTTTTGTTATTCCCTTCGCCGAGTCCCGGGCCGGTTATTATCGTGCGCACAACGAGTATGATGAGCTTAGAAGTATGATGAGCGTACGAAATATGATACGATTCGATATATGATATTATACGAAGTATGATGAGTTCTGATATGATTCTGACATATGATATGATTCTGAGTTGTGATATGATACGGAGGATGTGATCGGAGATGTACAAAACTTCCGAAGTATGATGAGTTGTGGCGCCCAAGGCAGGAGGGGCGACCACGTTCTGTCCGTCGGGTCCTATTATGGGCCGTATAGGGTATGTGATGTGACATTATGACAATAATCTGATAATCTGATAACATTATAATTGATGGTTTGACAATCTGATGATATGATAATCTGATGACGTGTTATTATGAGGATATGGTATGATATGTGATTCTGTTCACCGAGTCCCTCATTAAAGGGCCGGGTACGGTGTATATGTATGTATATGATTGCACGATGGCTATGCACGATAAGTATATGATTTTACTTACCGAGTCCCTCATTAAAGGGCCGGGTACGACATGCACATATGATGATATTATGATATGACACTGACATACAGGATATATGATTCAGAGGCAAGTCTTGCGATTTTCTATCTTCGATTTTCCTCGATTACCATACTTGTTTCGTAAACCCCGGTTCGGTTATGATTTCGTTTACTTTATTCCGTGCTTTACATACTCGGTACATTTTCCGTCGACCCCCTTTCTTCGGGGGGTCGCGTTTCATGCCACGCAGTACGTGTAGACGTTCGGTGATTCGTCGACTTAGTGGCGTCCATTCCGTTGTTGGAGAGCTCCTTTGATCCGGAGCCTACAGTTTTGGTACAGATTTTTCTGCTATGTATATGCATGTTGTCCATGGGTACGGCGGGGCCCTGTCCCGTCATATGATTCTGTTATGACTCTTAGAGGTCTGTAGACATATACGTGTGGGTTGTGGGCGAGTTCTGTACGGTCGTATTTGTACGGTTTGTGTTCGCTATGCCTTTATTCATGCTTATGCTAATAGTAGCACGGTTACGGTTGGTAAGTACGTAAGGGTGCCCAGCTCGGGCACCAGTCGCGGCCTACGGGGTTGGGTCGTGACACAGGTACAGAGACTTCGAAATAAGGAAGTAGCCTCAGTTAAAGTCTTATGGCGAAATAACAACCAAGAAGAAATGACTTGGGAAGCAGAAGAGAGTATGAAATCCAAATAGCCGCACTTATTTCAGCCCCCAGAGGAGACACACGATGAAACATCGGGATTATGAGGTATGTATGTTTTCTTTTTATGCATATGGGTCGTGTGTGGCCAACTTATATTGCTATTGTGTTGTGGCCACCGTGAGGCAACGTTATTGTAGGCATTGTGACGGATGGTAGTGCCATATTACAGGGGAAACTCTGACGAAATTTTCATAGAATTCCCGAGTGCTTAACATTCGAGGACGAATATTCTAAAAGAGGGGAAGAATGTTACACCCCGAAAATTTTCCGTTCATGTATAGTGAATAGACTAGCGAAGGGCACGAAGTATACAATGTTTTCGATAAGTAAGAAATAGCACTTGATGATCCTAACTGAGATTTCGAAGGCATTCGAAGTAAGAGAAGAAAGTTTGCCAAGAAAAGTAAGGTATACGTTACGAATCGGAAAGGATTTACAAGTGATAAGTTAGCGATGATTTAATGATGTCTGGGAGAAGAGTTATAATGTCCCTTATATTGTTAACGAGGTGTTAAACAAGTGTCAAAAAGGTTCCATAAGGATTAGAGATCAAACGAACGACGGAGATCATTTTAGGGGAATGGGGTTATACGACTGACTTATACAGTTCGTATAACATTATACGGTCCGTATAAGGGTCCGTATAACACCCAGCAGAGATGATGTTTGATTGGTGGTGAACCACGACCACTTATATGGGCCGTACAATGTTATACGGACCGTATAAGTGTCCGTGGAAGCCCCGACGGGCTGAGTTAAGTTCAATTATATAAATGTGATCCCACTTCACTAATTTCATTTCCCACACTTCTCCATCTCTCTCAAGGCTTCTAGAGTGTTCTACATATTTCTTCAACACTAAATCAAGACTAATCAAAGATCAACTTCATCAAACCAAGAGAACCAAGTGCAAGAAACTTATTAGGGTTCATCCAAGACAAGGAATCTCATTGGAAGTGAACTAGGGTTTTGGTGCAAGAGAAGTATTTCCACTAAAGGCTTATTCCTACACTATCTAAGGTAAGTTTTATGATATTTTCATGTTGTTTAAGGTAATGAGAGGTTGAAAGACTTAGATTATAGAAGGAGATAGAAAATGGGTCACAAAGATAGGAATAATGAGATTTTGAGTAGTAGTTTGGAATGAGTCATGAATTTTGATATGTTGTGATTGTAAGTATGCTATAAGTGACATTTAGAATATGGAACAAGTATTATATGTGAGAAAACGCAATAGTGAACTATGACCATGATTATGGAGGAATTGAAGTGAAATTGCGAAATGTGGATGATGTAGATGAATGATGATTGTTGCTTATAATATTGTGAATGTTGTTATGGATGTTTGGGAGTTGATATGGAATATGGGGAAAGTTGTATAAACAAAGGAAATGCTGCCCCAATTTTCTCTAGCTTTAGTAAGCATGTTCTTATAATCGATTAACTAATGTTAATACGAACTTTCTTGAAGGTAGAAACGCGAGCATCGAAGGAGAACAATCAAGCGATAGAATAGCTAAACGAAAGAGGTATGTGAGGCTAATCCTTTCCTTCTATGGCATGACTCCTATGGCATGAATCCTCCTATTTTCCCATGATCTTTCTAAATAAAGGAAACTATGAGTCCATCACTGTAACGAGCTATATATGCATAAGGTAAAGAAAAGAGATACGATACGAGCATGATAATAATGATGAGGAGTTTAAGTACAAAGAATCTTAAAGTGAGGTACGATGTCCATGAGGTTAATGATCCTAAGTATGGTTCCATTGATGCTTTTCCTTGTGTGCTCTCACCTTAAAATGTTAGTTCCCTCAAGGTGAGATATAATGATTATGATCACTCCATAATGTAATCGGGGGTTCACGACCTTATGTCACCCCGACATAGCCATAGTTGTCTTCAAGTTCTAATGTATGTTTGATGATAAATGTATAATGACGCTAAGCTTATGATATGCCTATGCAATGTGTGAAAATGTTAAGTTTATAATGGGTATATGACGATGCGATTCCACCGTGCCTAAATGGCCGGGCATGTCACCGCGAAGGCGGGCTGCATACGATTCCACCGTGCCTAAGTGGCAGGGCATGTCACCGCTAAGACGGGCTGCTATGTTTACACTGAGCCTAGAGGGCCGGGCATGACACCACTAGTGGGCGGCATATGATGGTGACCCGGACGCGGGTTAACGATGATGATATACATGATACGATGATGTATGCGCTATGATGATACATGTACTATGATATATGTATGAAATGTATCCACCCTTAAAAGTTACGCAGGTTATATCTTCATTTTATGTCTTATGATTTCTCTATTATGTTCATTTCATTCATGCCTTACATACTCGGTACAATGTTAAAATCGACGTCCGTTTTCTTTGGACGCGTGTTCATGCCACGGAGTAGGCAGGGAGGTGATTCAGACTCGTAGGAGCTACTAGCAGACTTTGAGAGCACCCCATTATTCCAGAGGTGCCATTGATTTATTCTTTTGTGTATTTATATGTTTTGGGCATGACCGGGTCCTGTCCCGTCCATATGTCTAGTACTCTAGTAGAGGCTCGTAGATACGCATGTGTGGGTAGTATGGTCTCATGATGTCCTTATTATATGTATATTATTTTGATAGCCGAAGGACTTATGTACATAAAGGTAATTATGTTTCGAAGTGAAAAATGGTTTTTCCTATGACTTGAGTATAAGATTAATGAATGAACGCTTGATGAGTACGATGGGTAATGGTATGAGCGGTGCTCGGTGGTTAGCCCCGGGTACCCGTCATGGCCCCTAGTCGGGTCGTGACATTTATAGAACATGGTGCCACTAAAAAAGAAAAAAAAATGTATAAAGTGTGAATTGATCGCTAGTCCTCTAGGTAATAACTCAACCTTCAATCAAGTGCATCATTTAACCTTCTTGTAGCATGGATGCTAGCAGATAATATTATATCAATTTTAAAATAAATATATATATAAAATACCCAGTTTTACGGAGAGGTCATGTAATACATAAACTCGCCTCAGATATCAAATACTCCCTCCGTTTCAATTTAAGTGAACCTATTTGACTGACCCGGAGTTTAAGATAGAAGAGAAAACTTTTAAACTTGTGGTGTTAAATGAGTCACATATTGTTTGTATTACTATAAATCATTGCATAAAGGTAAAATGTTTTCAAATATAGAAAGATGTCATTCCTTTTGGCACAGAGTAATAAGGAAATAGATTCACATAAATTGAAACACATGGAGTACTAAATTGTAATTATTTCGATTTCAGTTCAATTATCGATATGTAGTCCATTTCAATTAAGATGGTAATAGGTTTTGAAAGAAAATATTAAATCAGAGTCAAGATTGTAAAGTCGTAAACTGCGAAAATAGCATAAGTATCCTCATGAACTATTTTTACAAGTCATGAGACTAAAAAATCTTAGTGCAACACTGATCACAAAATACAATACTGTTTTGATAATAAAAACAATAAAAGCAATAAAATAGAAGGAAATCCAAGGTACTGTGAAGCAACAACTCGCCACGAAAGTCTCCAATCAGTTCGTTAGGCTGATCACCTACTCCACTAGTACAGGGATCGGTATCTGCAGAAAAAGTGAAGCAAGTATATCATGAGTACAATAATCAATGTGTACTCAGTAAGTATCATCGGTTATCCCCAGCAAAGTAGTGACGCGCTGGCTTGGAGTCCTCATCTACTGCCCGTGTGGTCCACAAAAGGGATCTTCTCTGCACTTCTTCAGTGTTTCAGCACTTTTCTCCACTTTTCTCGAATTCTGGTGCCCCGATGCAAAAATCCTACAAACAACAAAATAACATGAGAAACACGTACTAAATAAGCATTGCTGACATGAAAAGTCTACGCAATCGGTACCAAATGTGTCGTAAATTCAAGACACATCGCTAATCCTATTTACCTACGAATTAGCGACGAGTTATCAAATAGTTTTGTTTGCTACGACCAATTTAGCGACAGATTAACGATAAAGTTCGTTGCAAAGTGCGCCTTTTCCTGTAGTGTTTGTTGTCAAATGAGGTACGCGATTTAGTCACGGGTAAAACGCATACACCGAAACTAGTTATATATAAAAAGGTGAATGAATGTTTACTATATCAATCGTCTTTTTTTTATTGTATTAAAAAGATTCATAAAATTAGAAAAGAAAAAAAATGAAAAGAAAGGAGCCAAAAATGTGAGTGAAATCAGATTATGTTGAAAAAAAAAAGAATAATATGATTTGGAAAAAAAAATGAGAAGAAGAAAAAAGAAAAAAATTAATAAAAAAGGGAGAAAAAAGAGGTAATTACCTGGAAAAGCTACAATAAAAATATGATGTAATTAGTTCAATAGGTATGTGTTTGTAAATAGATAGGCAAGGATATTTATTTTATTATAGTAATATGATATATACTTTTTCCTAATTATAATCTCTGAATACAATAATTATTACCTCCGTTCATTTTTACTTGTCTGCTTTTGATTTTGCCCGCCCCTTGATAATCATGCAATGCTTTCATACACCAAACCAAACAATGTATAAAAAATAATTCCAACATAACTAATGTCAGCATTACTAATACACCCTATTTAACACTATTTTTACACCGTACCAAACGACCCCTTAAAATGTCAAAGAATGAAAATTAAAGAACAGTGCTTTGAGGGGTACAACTTAAAGACCACCCAAGATAGGGACATTCGGGCGAATGACCCGTTCTTATAACCTCAGGGCCCAAATGTAAATGGACCTGAATTTTGATGGTATTATATAAACCAACCCCATAAAACCCTAGCCTCCTCATAGCCGCTGGGGACTCTTAACGCATCAACTCAGGTCAGTACACTATCCTAACACTATATAGTAATAATAATAATAATTTATACGTTTCCTTTTGATGATGATTTATGGGTTGAACTGCATGCAGGTGGAATAATAATAATCAAAGGAGAAGATGAGCAAAGCAAGTACAAAGGGTGGAAAGAAGAAGGGAGCAACATTTGTGATTGATTGTGCAAAGCCAGTGGATGATAAAATCATGGAAATTGCCTCATTGGAGAAGTTTCTGCAAGAACGTATCAAAGTTGGAGGAAAAGCAGGGGCTCTAGGTGACAGTGTCACTCTCACTCGTGACAAGACCAAGATTACCGTCACCTCCGACAACACTTTCTCTAAGCGGTAAAAACCTTCATTTGTTGAATCACACAGTCAGTAGTAGTTGTTGTTTATATCTATATTGTTCAGCTGCAAATGTTTTCCTCAGTGTGCATTTTTTTATAACTCCTTCTGTCCCAACTTGTGTCTTTTTAGTTTCTTTTTTTAGTCTGTTCCAAAGTCACATTTCTATATTTAGAAGCAATTTGAGTTTAATGAATGATTTACAACCACACAAATACTAAGGCTTGTTTGGACCATGATCACAAATTTTAAAAGTCTTTCTTTCTTAAACTATATGCCAAGTCAAATGCTGCCACATAAATTGGGACGGCTTCCTTTGTCCCATTTTGTAAGAGGGTGTTTGATTATGCACAAACTTTTATTAAAAAATGAACGACTTTTGAAATTTGTGGTCCAAAATAATCCATACATATTTTTGTGGCCGTAAATAGCTTGTTTCTAATATAGAAATGTGACATTTTTTTTTGGGATTGACTAAAAATGAAAGAGTGTCGTAAAAATTGGGACAGGGAGAGTACTATTTTCTTAGTGGTCGTTTGGTTCAAGGTATAAGGTGAGTTATCCCAGCGCTAATTTTTATACCACGTTTGGTATAAGGTATAAAATAATTTCGGAATAAATTTATACCTTGTACCAAACGTGGTATAAAAATTAGCGCTGGAATAGCCCACCTCATACCTTTTTAAACCAGTAAGATGGTATAAAATAATCCCACTATATGGGATAAATTAGTCCCGGGATTATAATCCCGGGACTATTTCGACTAGCAACCAAACGACCCCTTAGTGTTATAAAATATATAAATATTTTTCTATC